>NC_054709.1:1364423-1549423 GCF_016097555.1 Gigantopelta aegis
TTGATAAAAGTATAAAAATTCTCGGCAAGCCTTGGATTTCATGTTTATCAAATCGTGCTGATAAAGCGGATGCATTCAGTGAAGTGAAGCAAAATGGTTTTCCCATTATATATATATATATATATATATATATATATATATATATATATATATATATATATATATATATATATACATACACACACACATATACACACATATACATACACATACATACATACATACATACATACATACATACATACATACATACATGACTTCGCATCTTACCATTTTATTAAACTAGTAGTAGTATACCAATACACCTGTTCATATTAAGCAATAATGTGCATTAAATATCATTGATTATGCATAGCAGCGCCACACACTTGCATGACTATATCCCCTTCTACAGAAATATAAAATGTATTTACACTTCATGCATTTTATGTATTTGCAATGCATGCATTTTTTTTTTTTTTTTTTTTTTTGTAGTAATTTCATTCAAATGATTTGTTTTGTATATTATAATTATGTTTTTGCATTATTTATATGGTAAATGAAGGCCTCAGGGATGATTAG
The DNA here is from genome assembly GCF_016097555.1 of Gigantopelta aegis. Taxonomy (NCBI): domain Eukaryota; kingdom Metazoa; phylum Mollusca; class Gastropoda; order Neomphalida; family Peltospiridae; genus Gigantopelta; species Gigantopelta aegis. The sequence goes on from NC_054709.1 coordinate 1,364,985, forward strand.
CTCAAACAAACTTTGTCGCCCTAATTTAATTAAATAAAGTATTTGTTATTATTATTACTATCCCTTTAAAAGTAAGCTATAAACCATTACCATGTCATATATTACTATGTATGATACTATAAACCATTATGATGTCATGGATAACGATGAATGATATACTCACAAGTAACAATGATCTGGACTAGTGAGCTCAGAGTTCTGTTTATTTCATTGTGTACTTCACAGGCATACTCAGCTGCGTCATCACGATGCACGGGTGTGATGGCCAAGTTGCTGGGAGATGCTAACGACCCACAGGAGAATCGATCAGAACACTGTATTGTGTACGGCTCTGAATTTACATATTTTTTCCATATGACCCTCGACGGGGGAGGGTATGCATCAAAGGAGCACATGATGTGCACGTGTAAACCTTCTGTGACGCTGATGTCTTCAGCTTTGATGGTCAGTGCTGGAGGATCTGACAAAGAATCCAGGACAAGGTCTTAATTAGAAATATATTTTAACATGAATATTCAGATCCTGGCTTATAGTAGTCCTGAACTGGATTTAACTGAATGAACAATTAATTAACAATTAAATGTCAACAAGTTACCATTGGTATGTATGGCAGATTAAACTAACAAAGAGTATATTGCGATTTCATGTTCCAGTATTCATCAATTTTACTTGATGTATACCAAACACATGAATTAACGTTAAAATCGGGCCATCATCTGTACTACTATGTAGGCCTACAATACTCACAAGTAACAGCCACTTGGACTCGTGCGCTCAGTGTTGTGTTTATTTCATTGTGTCCTTCACAGACATACTCAGCTGCGTCATCACGATGCACGGATGTGATGGTAAAGTTGTTTGGAGATTCCAATGACCCACAGGAGAATCGACCAGAACACTTTATTGTGTACCTATGTGAATTTACATATTTCTTCCATATAACCTTAGATACAGGAGGGTATGCATCTATGGAACACATTAGATGGATGTTTGATCCTTCTTTGATGGTGATGTGGTCAGGTGTGATGGACAGTGTTGGGGGATCTGTCAAACAAAGTGTGATAATTAGGAATAAATACTTTTAGATGAACATTCAGACAGTGACTTATGGTATGTATTTATTATAGCATGGTGCTATAGTCCCTAAATGGATGTAAAATAAGTTAAATGTTGAAAATAAAGTGTCAACTGATAATGAATATATTTTCTATTTATAGTAGATTCTAGAGACACGGGGTGCAATGCCATTTCGTCTTCACTTATGTGAATGGGCACAAAACACAATTATTCGCTTTATGGGAAATTTCACAGGATAGGTTGCAAACTGACAGTTATTCCCAACTATTTATACATCAGACAAATAAAGTTTAGTTGTATTGCTTTGCATCTCTTATACCAGTATTGATACAGAAACCTTCATAAAAATGTCGTGTTATGAATCTATGAGCAGGCACATGTATGTGTGAAATTTCATAGGGTTTCATTCTCCTTGCAGTAATAAAAAAAAATCATTGACTTGAGAATGAACATGTTGTAAAGTAAGTGAAACACATGCCTTGATTTAAACTACAGGATGGGTAACAAATTATACCTTACAATATTGCTATATGTATCTGAAAATACATATAACTACCTGCTCACAATAGGGTGGACTAAGTGAAATGAAACAAAATGGTTTTGCCCATTATTTATATATATATATATATATATATATATATATATATATATATATATATATATATATATATATATATATATATATATATATATATATATATATATATATATATATATATATATATATATACTCTTCAAAAAAAGAAACGCAAAAGGGTACAAATGGGTTATAACTCCGATTTTATGTTTCCTACCGGTTCATGCTTTGTGAATATAAGGTCATTGCATGTCCCAAACACATTCCCACGGTTACATTCGATAAAACGCAGCTACTGTACAATAAAGTTCCAAACTGTGAATATTCGCAAAAACGCAGCCACGTGCAAACCATGTCACCACTGCACGTGCGTTGTCTGCACGTGCAACATGAACACCGACAGTATAAAAGTGCAGGGTGTTCGCTTGCCTGGCCTCTGTATCTGGCCGACAGTTGACAATCCAGGACATGCCACGTCTCAGTGAACCGCAGAGAAACAATGCCATCGGCCGACTAGACGCAGGCGAATCCAGAACGGCCGTTGCCAGGGCATTCCATGTGTCCCCAAGCACCATCTCCAGACTGTGGGACCGTTACCAGCAACATGGATCAACACGTGACCTCCCTAGATCCGGTCGACCACGGGTCACTACCCCCGGGCAGGACCGCTACATCCGGGTACGCCATCTTCGGGAACGATTGACTACTGCCACCTCCACAGCCGCAGCAATATCAGGTTTGCGCAGGATATCCGACCAGACCGTACGGAACCGCCTACGTGAGGTAGGAATTCGTGCCAGACGTCCAGTTCGAGGTGTCATCTTAACACCACAACACCGTCGACTCCGACTGCAGTGGTGCCAGATTCATCGACAATGGCCTCAACTGCGATGGAGACAGGTGTGGTTCAGTGACGAGTCCCGATTTCTGCTCCGACGTCATGATGGAAGATGTCGCGTGTATAGGCGTCGTGGTGAACGTTATGCGGCAAACTGCGTGCAGGAAGTGGACAGATTCGGCGGGGGTAGTGTCATGGTGTGGGCAGCCATCTCACACACTGGCAGAACTGACCTGGTCCACGTGCAGGGCAACCTGAATGCACAGGGCTACATTGACCAGATCCTCCGGCCACACATCGTTCCAGTTATGGCCAACGCCAACGCAGTGTTCCAACATGACAACGCCAGGCCTCACACAGCACGTCTCACAACGGCTTTCCTACAGAACAACAACATTAATGTCCTTCCTTGGCCATCGATATCACCGGATTTGAACCCAATTGAGCATCTATGGGACGAGTTGGACCGACGCCTCCGACAGCGACAACCACAGCCCCAGACCCTGCCCGAGCTGGCAGCAGCCTTGCAGGCCGAGTGGGCCACCATCCCCCGGGACGTCATCCGTACTCTGGTTGCTTCAATGGGCAGGCAGTGTCAGGCAGTTGTCAACACACGCGGAGGCCACACCCGGTATTGACTCCAGATGACCTTGACCTTGGTGGTGTGTCCTATCACTTACTCACAATGGACTAGAGTGAATTGTGAACAATCCTGCAACATTTGGTAATTATCGGACTCACCATTCAATAATTAAATCAATTCTCCAAATGTTACGACAATGTGGTTTTGCGTTTCTTCTTTTGAAGAGTATATATATATATATATATATATATATATATATATATTTATATATATATATATAGTCAAACCTGTCTTAAGCGGTCACACAAGGGAGAAGATAAAAGTAGCCGCTTAAGACAGGTGGCCGCTGAGTACAGGTTGCCACATATATAGTCTTTAATAAAATATTTGTTGTTGTTTTTGGTTTACCATCTGTACTGCTAATCAACGGATGTGTTTCACAGTTGACTATAAATCAACTTTTGACATGTCGTCTCCTTGAGAAATAATGCAAATGGAATGTATTAAATTAACCTTTCTCAAAAAGTTTGTTTTCTTTTTCCATTTAATTATTTAATTCCTACTTCATGCGGTGTATTGTCATAGTAAGTGAATCTACAAATGCCTACCCAGAGGCAATTAGATACATTACAGAGTCATACTTTCTTAATTGATAAACAGGAGAGATGTCGGCACTGAATGGGTACTAGTATTTCTGAAGGTGTCAACACCGGTTATTTGCTGCACCGTATCGCTGTTGTTCAAAATATTCCTTTTATATAATAGTAAAACTTTACTGAAATCCGATTTAGGTGGCCGCTGGCCGCGTTAGACAGGTGACCGCTTATTACAGGTGCATTTACATTATAAATCGTTTGGGAGGGGAAAAAGTGGCCGCTTAAGGCAGGTGACTGCTGAGTACAGGTGGCCGCTAGGACAGATTTGACTGTATATATATATAATAGCCTTCACATCTTAACATTTTATTAAACTAGTATACCAATACAACCGTTCATATAAATCAATAATGTGCATTAAATATCATTGATTAGGCATAGCAGCGCCACACCCTTGCGTCACCATATCCCATTCTTCATAAGTAGAAAATGCATTTACACTTCATGCATTTTATGTATCTGCAATGCATGCATTTTGATTTCAATTTTAATTTTTTTGTTTTGTAGTAATTTCATTCGAATGATTTGTTTTGTATATTACAATTATGTTTTTGCTTTATTTGTATTATAACTGAAGGCCAGAGGGAAGATTATTTTAAAAAGACAATCTTTGTCATCCTAATTTAACTAAATAAACTTTTGATTATTATTATTAAAATTCCTTTAAAAGTAAGCTATAAACCATCATCATGTCATGGATTATGATGTGTAATATACTCACAGGTAACAATTACAGGGACTCGTGAGCTCAATGTTATGTTTATTTCGTTGTATACTTCACAGGCATACTCCGCTGCGTCATCACGATGCACGGGTTTGATGGTCATCATGCTGGGAGATTTTAACGACCCACAGGAGAATCGACCAGAACACTCTATTGTGTATGACTTTGAATTTACATATTTTTTCCATATGACCCTCGGCGGGGGAGGGTATGCTTCAAACAAACACATAACAAGCGCATTTAATCCTTCTCTGATGGTAATATGTCCAGGTCTGATGCTCAGTGCTGGAGGATCTGATAATGAAACCAGGACAAGGTCTTCATTAGGAATATACTTTTAAAGGAATATTCAGACACTGTCTTGCAGTAGTCCTGAAATAGATTTAACTGAATGAGCAAATAATTAACAGTTAAATGTCAGCAAGTTGCCACTAATATTTATGGTAAACTAAAGAATCAGTGTATATTGTGATTTCATGTTCACCAATTTCAAGAAAAAACCTAAACATAAAACGGTGTTTGATAAAATACACAGGATGTAAAATACATGTAAAAAGGTTCTTGCTACATCTGTGACGTGCTCAGGAAGCTAGGAATGTGTGAACAATTTGGCTGAGTACCATCGACTTCTATCATATCACATTCGTCTAACATTATGTGGGAAATCCGATCCACGTCTAGTGCTCGATTGCATTTGCTTGCCCTCCAGAACAGTACACTGATGTTCCTGTTTAGTTGTGACGGCAAACTTTCCGAGGCCATGTACAATGATTTGATGTATATCAAACATATGAATTAATGTTACAAAATGCCTATCTTCTGCACTATGAAGTGATATACTCACAAGTCACTATTACCGGGACTCGTGAGCTGAGTGTTGTGTTTATTCCGTTGTCTACTTCACAGGCATACTCAGCTGTGTCATCACGATGCACGGGTGTGATGGTCAAGTTGCTGGGAGATTCCAACGACCCACAGGAGAATCGACCCGAACACAGTATTATGTAGCGATCTGAATTTACATATTTCTTCCATACAACTCTAGATGCAGGAGGGTTTGCGTATATGGAACACATCAGATGCATGTGTGATCCCTCTCTGATAGAGATGGTGTGATCTGGAGTGACGGACACTGTTGGAGGATCTATCAAACAAAGTATCATAATCAGGAATAAATCGTTTTAGATGAAGATCATTCAAACAGTGACTTGTGGTATGTATTTGTATAGCAAAGTACTATAGTTCCTGAATGGATGTAAAATCAACTAATCATAGTGTTCTGCTATATAGTGTTGAATGACTAGGTTGTAGCAAAGGAACTTCACGTTACAGTACACATATCAAACTTTATTGTCCTAAAGTGTTATGTTAGAAGAATCATTACTTAACTGTCACTATGAAAAGTGCTTTCGTTAAACATCTGTTACCCGTTATTATCAATCTGTTACAGTGATTGTTGACAATTTACATGAAATAATATGTATCAATCTCAATAAATCTTGATAAGCACGTTCTGAAGGCAATATTGTCGTTTTTGAGATAGTAAATACAGATTATCAATACCAAATTGTTTATATAAGTTTAATTTACACATAAACATACTGAATTCTAAATAATTAGTGTATTAAACTAATATACTAATACACCTGTTCATATTAAGCAATAATGTGCATGAAATAACACTGCCTGTCTATCCCTTTAAAAGAAAGCAACAAACCATTATCACATCATGGATTACAATGCGTGATATATTTACATGTAACAATCACTGGAACTCGTGGACTCAGAGTTCTATTTATTTCATTGTGTACTTCACAGGCATACTCAGCTGCGTCATCGCGATGCACGGATGTGATGGTCAAGTTGCTGGGAGATTCTAACGACCCACAGGAGAATCGACCAGAACACTTTATTGCGTATGACTTTGAATTTACGTATTTCTTCCATATAACTTTAGTTGCGAGAGGGTATGCATCTATGGAACACATCAAATGGATGCTTGATCCTTCTATGATGGTGGTGTGGTCAGGAGTGACGGACAGTCTTGGGCGATCTGTCAAACAAACAAGGTATCATAACTAGGAATAAATACTTTTAGATGAATATTCAGACAGTGACTTATGCTGTGAATTTATATTATCCCTCAAAGACTGTAAAGTAAATTAAAGGTTAAAAATAAAGTGACAACAGATAATGAATATAATTCATATTTATAGCAGATTGTACAAAAACAGAATGCAATGCCATTCTGTCTTCTGGTCATCACTAATATACCAATACACCTGTTCATATTAAGTATAAAATATGCATTAAATATCAATGAATATGCATAGCAGCCCCACAGCCTTGCCCAACCTATCCCATTCTACGCAAGTAGAAAATATATTTATGCTGCACGTATTTTATGTATTTATTCACGTATTGTAGTAATTTTGTTCAAATGATTTGTGTTGTATTTCAGTTATGTTTTTGCTTTAATAGTCCAGTCATTCTACACTTTCGGGTTAAACAAATTGCAATAAAAGCGATTAAATCTGTAACACATATAGTTCACGTCCCTGAATAACATATTAAAAGTATACCGGCCTCGGTGGCGTCGTGGTTAGGCCATCGGTCTATAGGCTGGTAGGTACTGGGTTCGGATCACAGTTGAGGCATGGGATTTTTAATCCAGATACCGACTCCAAACCCTGTGTGAGTGCTCCTCAAGGCTCAATGGGTAGGTGTAAACCACTTGCATTGACCAGTGATCCATAACTGGTTCAACAAAGGCCATGGTTTGTGCTATCCTGCCTGTGGGAAGCGCAAATAAAAGATCCCTTGCTGCTAATTGGAAAGAGTACCCCATGTAGTGGCGACAGCGGGTTTCCTCTCAACATCTGTATGGTCCTTAACCATATGTCTGACGCTACATAACCGTAAATAAAATGTGTTGAGTGCGTCGTTAGCGAAACACTCTTAAAATGTAATTAATAAAAATGGCAAACGTTGTACATTTCACTCGTAAGAATATGTATCAAAACTTTAGTAATATAAGAGCTTTATTGCTCTAACTATATATTTATTTTTATATAACTATATCTTTAGGTTTTCAACTGATATGGATCTCTGTGTGTTATGTCAGAAGCCATATAAAGATGGACATACAACAGTGAAATTGCGAGCTAATGGTAGTCAGATGCCAGCCTGTTCTGTGGTGATGACATTCAAACTGGAGAAGGGCAAATTGTGCATCACGAGTGTAGGCGTATGTACACTAATCCAAACTATAGTAAAAGAAAATCAAAGAGCAATGAATGTTTTGGTGATGGAGACAGACCAAAAAGTCAAAAGCGTGACCTTCGTTTATCAGAAGGTCAGTTCAGATTTGTGGTAACTCTGGTATATTGATTCATGTCAGAACTGAAAAGCAGTTTCAAGACATCATTAGAAATATTTGTCAAAACAGAAATGAAGAACGGGCAGTAAAAGTGTTAGCAAGGTTGGAGTGTGCATGTGGTTGTTTTAATGTAGATGCAGTGTGCCATAATGCACGGCAAGTACCAAGGTCCTCAACTGACAATGAAAAGCCAACCCCACATAAACTAACTAATAGATTCGACAACCCGTGGGTCGTTGACAGTAAAATACCTGATCAAGAAAGGCCAATGATCAGTTAAGTAGCAGTGAGGAAAACTGAGCCGTAACTTTACTTTCGAATTTTGGATTAAAAAACACATGTGGTAAGAAATCGCATTGTTTCGATCAGCACTGCCACCTATGTTTCCCCTTGCAATACCCCTTGTTTAGTTTGTGTACCCGCCCTTGTAAACACTATCAGAAGTAGGAAATCTACTTAACAAATAATGTAAATTACACAGTGTTCTCTAACTCTGTAGGTCCAAAAACCAATAATGACAAGTCCCACTTTAATAAACATAGATTTTTCTAGACTTTTAGTATGTTGAACAGTGACCCCTTAGGAATGTATGGGACAAATGTTTGCTTTTATTGCAATTTATTTAGGGTTGAGCCAAATATCGCGTAGAATGACTGGACTATAAATCTATGATAACTCAGGGTCCCAGAGAAGATTGACTTCACCACCCTCTGTAAATGAATTGTTAAAACTAAGGTATAAATCATTATCATGTCATATATTACTGTGTGATACTATAAACCATTATCATGGCATATATTACTACGTGTGATACTGTAAACCATTATCATGTCATATACTACTACGTGTGATACTATAAACCATTATCATGTCATATACTACTACGTGTGATACTATAAACCATTATCATCCCATGGATTGTGATAAGCGTAATACTCACAATTAACAATTACTGGGACTCGCGAGCTCAGTGTTCTGTTTATTTTGTTGTGTACTTCACAGGCATACTCGGCTGCGTCATCGTAATGCACGGGTTTGATGGTCAAGTTGCTGGGAGATTCTAACGACCCACAGGAGAATCGACCAGAACACTTTATTGTGTACGACTCTGAATTTACATATTTTTTCCATATGATCCTCGACGGGGGAGGGTATGCGTCAAAGGAGCACATGATCAGCACATTTAATCCTTCTGTGACGCTGATGCGTTCAGCTCTGATGGTCAGTGTTGCAGGATCTGACAAAGAATACAGGACAAGGTCTTAATTAGAAATATACTTTTACATGAATATCTCAGATCCTGAAATGGATTTAACTGAATGAACAATTAATTAACAGTTAAATGTCAACAATTATGTTACCACTGGTATGTATGGCAATTTTTAAAACAACAAAGAGAAAATTGCGATTTCATGTTCCAGTGTTCACCAATTTGACTTGATGTATATCAAACACATGAATTAACTTTGGAAACAGGCCATCATCTGTACTATGATGTGTAATACTTACAGGTAACAATCACTTGGACTCGTGGACTCAGAGTTCTGTTTATTTCATTGTGTACTTCACAGGCATACTCGGCTGCGTCATCACGATGCACGGGTTTGATGGTCAAGTTGCTGGGAGATTCTAACGACCCACAGGAGAATCGACCAGAACACTTTATTGTGTACCATTGTGAATTTACATATTTCTTCCATATAACCTTAAATACAGGAGGGTATGCATCTATGGAACACATCAGATGGATGTTTGATCCTTCTTTGATGGTGATGTGGTCAGGTGTGATGGACAGTGTTGGGGGATCTGTCAAACAAAGTGTGATAATTAGGAATAAATACTTTTAGATGAACATTCAGAGAGTGACTTATGGTATGTATTTATTATAGCAAGTAGCTATAGTTCCTAAATGGATGTAAAATAAATTAAAGGTTAAAAATAAAGTGTCAACTGATAATGAATATAATTGCTATTTATAGTATTGACAGTACAGAAACAGAGTGCATTGCCATTCCGTCTTGTTGTCTTCACTAATATACCAATACACCTGTCCATATTAAGCAATAATATGCATTACATATCATTGATTATGCATAGCAGCCCCACAGCATTGCCCAACTATCCCATTCTACATAAATAGAAAACGTATGTACACTTCATGCATTTTAATATTTATTAACTTATTGTAGTAATTTTGTTCAAATGATTTGTTTTGTATATTACAATTATGTTTTTGCTTTATTTGTATTGTAACACAGGGTCACAGTGAATATTTGTTCAAACTAACTTCACCACCCTCAATAAACGAAGTATTTTTTTCTATTATTATTATAATTCCTTTAAAGGTAAGCTATAAACCATTATCATGTCATGGATTACTCAAACAAAGAAAATGACAATAATTAGACCTTAAAGGGACATTCCTGAGTTTGCTGCATTGTAAGATGTTTTTGACTAATAAAATATTTCTATTAAACTTACATATTAAATATATTTTCTTGTTTAGAATATCAGTGTCCATATAGTCAATGTGTTTCTGGTCATCTTAATATTTGTAAGAAGCCCAAAATGGATTTTGTCTTCAAATAATTTTGTACGTACGAAAAAAAAATTTTTTTAGGAAATAAACAGCAATTTAACCTAGTACAAATATTAGAACGATCAGAAACACGTTTAATATACAGCCACTAATATTTTATACAAAAAAAATATATTTGATATGTAATTACAATCGTTAAAAAGTCTCTGTTGATCGATAAATCTTAAAAGGAAACTCAAAAATGTCCCTTTAAAGGTAACTGGCTACAAAGATGAATACTCACAAGTAACAATTACTGGGACTTGCGAGCTTAGTGTTCTGTTTATTTTGTTATGTACTTCACAGGCATACTCAGCTGCGTCATCACGATTCACGGGTGTGATGGTCAAGTTGCTGGGAGATTCCAATGACCCACAGGAGAATCGTCCAGAACACTTTATTGTGTACCATTGTGAATTTACATATTTCTTCCATATAACCATAGATACAGGAGGGTATGCATCTATAGAACACATCAGATGCATGTGTGATCCTTCTCTGCTGGTGGTGTGGTCAGGTGTGATGCTGAGTGTTGGAGGATCTGGCAAAGAACCAGAAAGATATATTTCAATATAGTAATATATATTTAGTTTGGCATATAAACAGGAAATAAGAATCCCCATAGGCACCAACTATGCTCCACTACTTGCCGATTTGTTTCTCTACGAATCAGAATTTCTGACTGATCTGGTTAAATCAAAACAAAGGAATCTGACATCATTAGGAATTGGTGTCTGAAGATAGTATTGTATTTTTTTTTAATTGAACCATTTACGAAATATGAATATGAAGTGAAATTACAGTAATATAATACATATATTATATGTATTTGTATGGTGCAGACATTATTGTCAACCTTAATCATAAATGAACTAGATGAATGCTTATTTCTATGTTTAGTTTATGTCTTGAGAGGTAAGCAATGCCACTGACATTTATAGCTGACTGAACCATTGCACAGCATATTGTGACCCCATGTTCATGTCTTGATTGAATTTAAATGTCAAGGAAAGACAATCATCTCTATTATGAGAGATCGTGAAGTGCAATACTCACAACTAACAATAATTTGGGCTAGTGGGCTAAGTGTTCTCTTTATTTCGTTGTGTACTTCACAGGCATACTCAGCTGCGTCATCACGATGTACAGGCATAATGGTCATGATGCTGGGAGATTCTAATGAACCACACGAGAATCGACCAAGACATTCTACTACATTCCGCTTTGAATGTGTGTATTTTTTCCATATGATCTTTGTTGGGGGAGGGTATGCATCGATGGAACACATTAGCTCCACGATTATCCCTTCCCTGATGGTGATGTTCTCAGGGGTGATGATCAGTGTTGGAGGATCTGTCAAAACAAAATAAAACAATGCAGGAATATATAATAGTTATAAAATGCTTTTGTGATAGTATAGCAATAGGATTGTAAAATGTTGCATACCATCGCAACCGTATATATGCCATTGAGCTCTATCCTGTGCAAGTTTGGGTTTTTAAAGCTAGTTTTAAGAGTGGCAGTCCTACAGGTTTTGCAGGAAGGATGCAACATTCTGTTAGATCTCCTAGAGGAGTGGCGGTGCAGAGATTCGATTTTGTTTATCAAATACGGTTTTGACATTTATATTTATGTTGTCCATTCAAAGTGCATTCAAAAATGTTTTATGGTAGACATTTTGAAGTTGTATTTACTAAATAGTATATGATGCAGCACTAACCAAAATGATGTATGTTGGTATTCTAACCGTAAATAAAATGTGTTGAATGTGTCGTTAAATAAAACAGTTCCTTCCTTTCCTTGTGGAAACCGTTTCATCTCTTTGGTGACTCTTGTGCATTTAATTTTTTATCGTGGAGGATATGCTCACCTTTTGTGTTGACCAGTGATTCGTGAGTATATGTAATCACAGCTGTCTTTATTGCAATGAACAGGGCGAAACACAGCCCAGTAGTAAAGCACTCGCCTGATGCACAGTCGGTCTAGGATTGATCTCCATCGGTGGGCCCATTGGGCTATTTCTCGTTCCAGCCAGTGCACAACGACTGGCTATGGTATGTGCTATTCTGTTTGTGAGATGGTGCATATAAAAGATGTCTTGCTACTAATAGAAACATAATTAGCTACTTTTGGCATACTAAGTTCAAAACTATACATAGCTCCCCTTTATATTTCGGTGAACTGTTCAAAAATGCATCCAATTCCTTCATAGAAACTGCACAACCTTTTGTTTTTTTATTTAATCCTACAGGACATTCAAATTCCATAGCACCAAAACTATCCCCCACTAACTATCCACTCCGGTCGGGATGCTTGTGCTCCTTTGCACCTGCCAGTGCATGCGGTCCCCTCGCCCACCCACGACAACCTTTCATGTCCTGGACACCTGTGCCCATGAAAGGCGTGTGCTACAACAGCTTGCTCTGAATGTGCACGTAAAAAAACCCTATAACCTGACCTGATTTAATGGAAAAATAGTTTACGAAATACGAAATACCCATGCGACTCTGCTGCATTGAGCAGAGGGAACAGTCTTGATCATGGATCTTAACCACAAAACCGTAATATCCCATACCAGTTCTGTTGTTCAGATTTCAGTAGGTATATGTACAGTTTATCACTAAGAATGCATTCTCAGTTATTGGTCATAATGTCACCAAGGAGTGAAATCATATACAGACCAAACAATGTTATTGATGGGCTTTATTTTACTGAAAGAGGATGTATGTATTTTCAGAATGTATACAATGGATCTTCTTGACATTGACTCCATTCATTAATCACGCTATTTGTGGAAATTAAGGTATGAGAGGAAGGGCACTTTGGCCACATCACCATGGTGATCCAAGCGAGCTTATGTTAGCTGACCCATCACGGATACATAAATCTAATTTAGTTTATAACCATTCCTCTTAAATATTGGATGAGTTTGTGCTTTTATGTTTTTGATTGGAGAGGGGTTGTCTGGCTTTCTATTAAATCTCATTCTTGGAATTGTTGTATTTTGAGGATTATTTAATTTTAAAGCTGTAGTTCTTGGAATACGTTTATTAGTTGAGCATTTATAATAGATCCCCTACACGTCCTTGGTACAGTTTTATGCCATACGTCTGTGGATGGGGCAGGACGTAGCCCAGTGGTAAAGCGCTCGCTTGATGCGCAGTCAGTTTGAGGTCGATCACCTACACGTCCTTGGTACAGTTTTATGCCATACGTCTGTGGATGGGGCGGGACGTAGCCCAGTGGTAAAGCGCTCGCTTGATGCGCAGTCAGTTTGAGGTCGATCCCCTTTGGTGGGCCCATTGGGCTATTTCTCGTTCCAGCCAGTGTACCACAACTGGTATATCAAAGGCCGTGGTATGAACTACCCTGTCTGTGCATATAAAAGATCCCTTACTGTTAATCGAAAAAAGATTAGTTCATGAAGTGGCGACAGGGGGTTTCCTCTCTCAATATATGTGTGGTCCTTAACCATATGTCTGATGCCATATAACCGAAAATAAAATGTGTTGAGTGCGTCGTTAAATAAAACAGTTCTTTCTTTCTTTCTCTCTCTGGTGAACAAATGTTATTATTATATTTGTTAAGATTCCATATGGCCATAGTATAGAATGTGCTCAATCTAAGCTGTTGTATATTCTATTACGAAGTACAATACTCACACGTAACAATCACTGGGACTCGTGAACTCAGATTCCTGTTTATTTTGTTGTGTACTTCACACACATAATCAGCTGCATCATCACGATGGATGGATGTGATGGTCAAGTTACTGTGAGAGTCCAAAGACCCACAGGAGAATCGACCGGAACACTTTATTGTGTGCCATTGGGAATCTATAAACTTCTTCCATATGACCTTAGTTGCTGGAGGGTATGCATCAATGGAACACATAATATTCACGTTTGACCCTTCTCCTATGCTGATATGTTCTGGCGTGATGGCCAGTGCTGGAGGATCTATGAAAGCAAACAGAAATATATCTGAATACATATGAATGTTCCATCATTTAAGGTAGATTATCATTCTTGCATACCAGAGTTTCACATTTTGTTAATTTTATCTTTGACATAACTGTTGTTATGCTTTCCGAATTTTCAAACAAAATCATATTTATAAAATGCTTACGAAACTGCTAACCCTGGATAAACAAGATCCCTCTCAAACCTAGATTAATGTCAAGGTACTACGGCTTTACTACATTAATTTTTTTTTTTTTAAAGAACAATAGTATATAAACATAATAATAATTTATTTTAAAGTAATGTAATCCTTTAAAGGGACATTCCTGAGTTTGCTTCATTGTAAGATGTTTCCGACTAATAAAATAGTTCTACGATTAAACTTACATATTAAATATATTTTCTTGTTTAGAATATCAGTGTCTGTATATTCAATGTTTTTCTGGTCGTCTTAATATTTGACAGATATATATATATATATATATATATATATATATATATATATATATATATATATATATATATATATATATATAATGTAAACATACACACACACATAAATAATATTAAGAATCTCAATACTCACACGTAACAATTACTTGGACTCGTGAGCTCAGTGTTCTGTTTATTTATTGTATACGTCACTGGCAATTATATACATAAAATAGTAATACATGCCCATAATACAACTGGAATTACTGAAAACAAAACACTTTAAATGTGTTCTGGTACAAGGTATCTGATCGACAAAACCGTATTCCCTCGTAAAAATCATATCTGAACAAGACAGAGTCCAAAGAAAGTTAGGGAAAGTTGTGATTGCTTCCATTATCCACTATTAGACGCTTGTCCTTGGGAGAATCGCAACTCGCAAGATATATAACAGGATGATTCATCCCTCTTGCACCGCCTGTTGGACAGCCACTCTCAAGACTAGCTTATAAAATTGAAACTTGCACTGGATAGAGCTCAATGGATTAAATACAGCTGTGATGGCACTCACTCGCGAATCACTTTAAAAACAGTGATGATATCAGGTGTTCGCGAAAGGTGAGCATATCCTGCCCCACTGGCAACACCCGTCCAGAGCACAGCTCATAGTCATCAAGTCCATAGTTGAAATGTATAGGGTTTTCACGAAAAAGACGAAAAGGCATGTACAGGTCAAAATGGGTCTTGTATCAGACATAACGTTGGTCAGAGATGGATCATATCGAGAAATGGGCTCTGAGTGTCTACCATAAAGCTTTCTGAAGGCTTTCAGGAGTCGTTAAATGTTATAACGATATGTCGGTCTTTAAAATCAGCATATCATGTACATGCCTTAAAGTATCTCACATGTTGCGAAACATAGACACCAAGACCTAGTGCAGACGGAATGCTAGTCAACATGAAGGGAAAATAGACCACTGAAAAGCTGAAGTCATCCCTTTTATCAAACAGCTTTGTATGAAGGTCAATGTCGTTCTGAATTGCAATGTATGGATCAGAATTTCAATGTATGGATCTGAATCTCTATGTACGGATCTGAATCTCAATGTACGGATCTGAATCTCTATGTACGGATCTGAATCTCTATGTACGGACCTGAATTTCTGTGTATGGATCTGAATCTCTATGTACGGACCTGAATCTCTATGTATGGATCTGAATCGCAATGTATGGATCTGAATTGCAATGTATGGATCTGAATCTCAATGTATGGATCTGAATCTCTATGTATGGATCTCAATCTCTATGTCTGGATCTGAGTATCTATGTCTGGATCTGAATCTCAATGTATGGATCTGAATCTGAATGTATGGATCTGAATCTCTATGTATGGATCTGAATCTGAATGTACGGATCTGAATCTCTATGTACGGACATGAATCTATATGTACGGATCTGACTCTCTATGTACGGACCTGAATCTCTATGTCTGGATCTGAATCTCAATGTATGGATTTGAATCTCTATGTATGGATCTGAATTTGAATGTACGGACCTGAATCTCTATGTACGGATCTGAATCTCTATGTACAGACCTGAATCTATATGTACGGATCTGACTCTCTATGTACGGACCTGAATCTCTATGTACGGATCTGAATCTTTATGTATGGATCTGAATTTCAATGTATGGCTCTGAATTTATATGTATGGATCTGAATCTCTATGTCTGGATCTGAATCTCTATGTCTGGATCTGAATCTCAATGTATGGATCTGACTCTCTATGTACGGACCTGAATCTCTATGTCTGGATCTGAATCTCAATGTCTGGATCTGAATCTCTATGTATGGATCTGAATTGCAATGTATGGATCTGAATCTCAATGTATGGATCTGAATCTCTATGTATGGATCTGAATCTCTATGTCTGGATCTGAGTATCTATGTCTGGATCTGAATCTCAATGTATGGATCTGAATCTGAATGTATGGATCTGAATCTCTATGTATGGATCTGAATCTGAATGTACGGATCTGAATCTCTATGTACGGACCTGAATCTATATGTACGGATCTGACTCTATGTACGGACCTGAATCTCTATGTCTGGATCTGAATCTCAACGTATGGATCTGAATCTCTATGTATGGATCTGAATCTGAATGTACGGATCTGAATCTCTATGTACGGACCTGAATCTATATGTACGGATCTGACTCTATGTACGGACCTGAATCTCTATGTCTGGATCTGAATCTCAATGTATGGATCTGAATCTCTATGTATGGATCTGAATCTGAATGTATGGATCTGAATCTCTATGTACGGACCTGAATCTCTATGTACGGATCTGAATCTCTATGTACGGACCTGAATCTATATGTACGGATCTGACTCTCTATGTACGGACCTGAATCTCTATGTACGGATCTGAATCTCTATGTATGGATCTGAATTTCAATGTATGGCTCTGAATCTATATGTATGGATCTGAATCTCTATGTCTGGATCTGAATCTCTATGTCTGGATCTGAATCTCAATGTATGGATCTGACTCTCTATGTACGGACCTGAATCTCTATGTCTGGATCTGAATCTCAATGTCTGGATCTGAATCTCTATGTATGGATCTGAATTTCAATGTATGGATCTGAATCTATATGTATGGATCTGAATCTCTATGTCTGGATCTGAATCTCTATGTCTGGATCTGAATCTCTATGTCTGGATCTGAATTTCAATGTATGGATCTGAATCTATATGTATGGATCTGAATCTCTATGTCTGGATCTGAATCTCTATGTCTGGATCTGAATCTCAATGTCTGGATCTGAATCTCTATGTATGGATCTGAATTTCAATGTATGGATCTGAATCTCTATGTCTGGATCTGAATCTCAATGTATGGATCTGAATCTCAATGTATGGATCTGAATCTCTATGTATAGGTGAAGGTAGGAAACAGATTTTATATTTCCTGTAGTTTCTTTTATTTGTAACTCTGGTGGGTAAATCATCTATGATCTTATTATTATTCAATGATATAATACTAAGATCGTCAATATATCAAAAGCTGTCAACATGTCCAATTCTGATTCTGAATGAGGAAGTCCACCATTTCACATATGTCTGTCTCAGTATATTTTTGTCTTTATTTACTTTCAGTGTTAACAAATTATCCAGATCCATTGAAGATAGTTATATGTTTGTATCTCTGTTCACCTGTTTTAGTAACAAATGCTACCTGGTTATGGAATAAAGCTTTTTCTTAAGTATAAGTTTTATCGTGGAGGATCACTGTCAACAGTATTGAAATATCGAACGTTTTAACACTGGTAAAACAAATTCTGGATTGCAATTGGTTAACTTCAAGTAAATCTATGGAGTTCTTAAGAATCCACATGCGAAGAATACCACTTGTCTCGAAGACCTTTTGGCAGTATATTTAAAGTTCATCCTTTATAGTTGTTAGGAACACGTACTGCACGTAATATCGTGTGCTCCACATGGGAATCCTCCATTTTACATTGGCAATTCTTCCTATTTTGGCAGGACTGGAAGACTGACCGCCCCACTCATAAGAAGAAATAGGAAGTGGTCTATACTTTGTTTCACATTGAAACCATCTCATATCGTTAGGAGCTGGGCCCGTCCGCATCACTATACCAGCTATGACCACTGAATTATACCTAGTCTGATACTCTCTTGTTCAGACAGATCCGGCTTCTAAAGATCTATATTTCCACACAGCACCACGCCTTCCACATATACTGACTGTCACCCCAGGGGATTTCTGGGTGGGATGCAACCCATCTCGTCCTTACAAGCTGTGCACTTTAACAGTCTTAACAAGGCCACTCACATGGACATATAGATTGAACTTATAAACTTTTAGACCTTCTTTCAAACTTTTATATCAAAATTACTCTATAAAATTTCTATATTATTAAATGGCCTGATCCTCTCTTCTTTCTCTCATTTATTTTTGGACTGTCTTTCTAAAATGCTCCAAATTATTTAAATTTTTGGCCAAGCAGTCAGTTCCATTTTTATTTTTTTAAATCTATTAACTTTTTCAATAATTGCTACTCCAAATTCTTCCTAAGTCCAAATCCTGCGAAACACGCCCCCCCCCCCCCCCAAAAAAAAATCAAAAATAACAGTGAATATCCACAACTATGAATACTAACAGGTAACAATTACAGGGACTAGTGAGCTCAGTGTTCTGTTGATTTCGTTGTGTACTTCACAGGCATACTCAGCTGCGTCATCACGATGCACGGGTGTGATGGTCATCATGCTGGGAGATTCTAACGATCCACAGGAGAATCGACCAGAACACTCTATTTCATCCCATTTTGAATTTACATATTTCTTCCATACAACCCTAGATGCAGGAGGGTATGCGTCTATGTAACACGTAAGGATGACATTTAACCCTTCTCTGACGGTCAACTTTAGAGGTGTGACTGAGAGTGTTGGAGGATCTGTAAAAGAAATCAGTAATATAAATATTATGCTTTTCTCAGGTAGATATTCTGTTCAATGAATGTTCAGATATTAACTTAAAAGTGTTTAGTTGCATTCCACACACATGCAGTAGTCAGCAGTCATAACAACCAGTGGCATAGTGTCTAGGCCATTCACAGTGATGATAGTAGGTGCTTGGTACATACCCCAGTACCGGTTCCCAGCCAAAGAAAGTAACTAATAGTTTCATTTACCCTAATGTTGGATAGACAACTCGATTCCTAAGATATATACTCTTCAAAAGAAGAAACGCAAAACCACATTGTCGTAACATTTGGAGAATTGATTTCATTATTGAATGGTGAGTCCGATAATTACCAAATGTTGCAGGATTGTTCACAATTCACTCTAGTCCATTGTGAGTAAGTGATAGGACACACCACCAAGGTCAAGGTCATCTGGAGTCAATACCGGGTGTGGCCTCCGCGTGTGTTGACAACTGCCTGGCACCGCCTGCCCATTGAAGCAACCAGAGTACGGATGACGTCCCGGGGGATGGTGGCCCACTCGGCCTGCAAGGCTGCTGCCAGCTCGGGCAGGGTCTGGGGCTGTGGTTGTCGCTGTCGGAGGCATCGGTCCAACTCGTCCCATAGATTCTCAATTGGGTTCAAATCCGGTGATATCGATGGCCAAGGAAGGACATTAATGTTGTTGTTCTGTAGGAAAGCCGTTGTGAGACGTGCTGTGTGAGGCCTGGCGTTGTCATGTTGGAACACTGCATTGGCGTTGGCCATAACTGGAACGATGTGTGGCCGGAGGATCTGGTCAATGTAGCCCTGTGCATTCAGGTTGCCCTGCACGTGGACCAGGTCAGTTCTGCCAGTGTGTGAGATGGCTGCCCACACCATGACACTACCCCCCCCCCCCCGAATCTGTCCACTTCCTGCACGCAGTTTGCCGCATAACGTTCACCACGACGCCTATACACGCGACATCTTCCATCATGACGTCGGAGCAGAAATCGGGACTCGTCACTGAACCACACCTGTCTCCATCGCAGTTGAGGCCATTGTCGATGAATCTGGCACCACTGCAGTCGGAGTCGACGGTGTTGTGGTGTTAAGATGACACCTCGAACTGGACGTCTGGCACGAATTCCTACCTCACGTAGGCGGTTCCGTACGGTCTGGTCGGATATCCTGCGCAAACCTGGTATTGCTGCGGCTGTGGAATTCGCAGTAGTCAAACGTTCCCGAAGGTGGCATACCCGGATGTAGCGGTCCTGCCCGGGGGTAGTGACCCGTGGTCGACCGGATCTAGGGAGGTCACGTGTTGATCCATGTTGCTGGTAACGGTCCCACAGTCTGGAGATGGTGCTTGGGGACACATGGAATGCCCTGGCAACGGCCGTTCTGGATTCGACTGCGTCTAGTCGGCCGATGGCATTGTTTCTCTACGGTTCACTGAGACGTGGCATGCCCTGGATTGTCAACTGTCGGCCAGATACAGAGGCCAGGCAAGCGAACACCCTGCACTTTTATACTGTCGGTGTTCATGTTGCACGTGCAGACAACGCACGTGCAGTGGTGACATGGTTTGCACGTGGCTGCGTTTTTGCGAATATTCACATTTTGGAACTTTATTGTACAGTAGCTGCGTTTTATCGAATGTAACCGTGGGAATGTGTTTGGGACATGCAATGACCTTATATTCACAAAGCATAAACCGGTAGGAAACATAAAATCGGAGTTAAAAACCCATTTGTACCCTTTTGCGTTTCTTTTTTTGAAGAGTATATGAGTAAAAAAAACCCAGTGGCACATCTGTGACTAACACTCAATTGGTTTATTAACATAGAATAATAAAGATAATAATTTCCAATTATAACAGGTGTGGGACAGTTTGTTCAGTCTAACAAATTACTAAAAAAAAATTGCATGGATGGGGAAAATCAACAATTTATACAGCACTAATCTCTATGTAAACATCGTTTTTGTTCTTGAGTACATAGTATTGAAATTAGGCAGATTTTGGTACATAGTAAAAAATATAATTAACACACCTAAAGGAAGAAAACACAAACACGTTTCACTGAATGGACCTTACAGAAAGCTTATCAGGTTTCTCAGCAATGCCTACAGATGTTACTCACATGTAACAATTACTGGGATTGGTGAGCTCAGAGATCTGTTTATATTGTTGTGTACTTCACAGGTATACTCAGCTGCGTCATCACGATGTACGGGTGTGATGGTCATGTTGCTGGGAGAGTCCAACGATCCACAAGAAAATCGACCAGAACAGTCTACTTCGTCCCACTTTGAGTTTATATACTTTTTCCATACAACCTTGGTTGCGGGAGGATACACGTCGATGTAACACATGAGGATGGCATTTAATCCTTCTCTGATGGTCACCTTTAGAGGTGTGACTGAGAGTGTTGGAGAATCTGTCAAACAAAATAAGAATATAAATACTACTCTTTTCTTAGGTAGATATTTTGTTGGATGAATGTTCAGATATTGATTTCAAAGTACTTGGTTACATTTAATATACTCATAGAGTAGTCATAACATTCAGTGACATAGTGCCTAGGCTATTGGCATTAATGCTACTAGGAACTTAATACATATCTAGTACTGGTTCGCAGCCAAAGCGAGTAACTAAAAGTTTCATTGACCATCATGGTGTATAGACAACTCGATTGCTAAGATATATGACTACCCATGATGGGTGGTTGAATTGTAATCGATTATATTCTGTATTTCACCCAAAAAGGCTGAACATAAAATGAAAAATCAGTGGCACATCTGTGATCCAGCTTTTCTAACACTGAATTTGTTTAGGTACATACAATAATAAAGATAATCATTTCCAATTATAACAGGTATGGGACAATTTGTTCAGTCTAAGAAATTACCAAAGAATTTCAGTTCATAACCTACATGGATTGGGAATCAAAACATAACAGTGTATATCCACAACTATGAATCTCAATACTCACAGGTAACAATTACAGGGACTAGTGAGCTCAATGTTCTGTTTATTCTGTTGTGTACTTCACAGGCATACTCAGCTGCGTCATCACGATGCACGGGTTTGATGGCCATGGTGCTGGGAGATTCCAACGACCCACAGGAGAATCGACCAAGACATTCTACTACATTCAACTTTGAATTTATGTATTTTTTCCACATAACTTTTGTTGGGGGAGGGTATGCATCGATGGAACACATTAGCTCCAAGTTTAACCCTTCCCTGATGGTGATTTTCTCAGGGGTGATGGTCAGTGTTGGAGGATCTGTCAAAGAAAACAGGAATATGTTTTTAGGTAAATATTTTGTTATATGGATTTTCAGATATTGATTCAAGATTATTTAGTTCCATTTTGTGCTGATGCAGTAGTTATAACAGTGAGTGGCTTCAGTGCCCAGGCCATTGGCTAGCAGGTAGTTCGTTCGTATCCCTGTACCAGTTCCTAGCCAAAGCAAGTATCTAAAAGTTCCATTGAGCCTCATGGTGGGTAGATAACTGGAATCCTGGCATTTGACTGTTTTTAAATATATGTATGTACCCAGGATAGAGTGGTTGAACCGTATTTGATTATACCATGTAAATCAACCTAAAATGCTGGACATACAATGAAAAAAGCAGTGGAACATCTGTGACCCAGCTTTAGTAAGACTAAATTGGTTTTCGTGAGTCATTCTCCCAAAATGTGTCACATGGCGTTACCCACCACTAAAATTGATAAAAGTAAGAAAACTGAGATAAACATCACCTAGATAATTAAATATTAATTAAATCTCAGAGAGAAATTTGTGTAGCAGAAAGGCACCTGAATTTATGAACAAATGTTTGATTTAATAGGATGAAAAACAAATCAAGGCAATGACCCTAAACTGACTTCATTCAGTTTTTACAACAATAAGTCAATTAATAAAGACCTGAAGATGGAAAACATGTATTCTCAGCCTGAAATTACATTTATGGTTTATTTTCCAAGATTATCCTTCTCTGTTACTCATTTTGCAAATAACACGTCAACACCGTAACGCCGGTCATCAAACACAGAGCCTATGATGTATAATGATAAACCAAGACATGATACACGATTCCTTCCAAGTAGAGGAAATCACAATCTTTTCAAATGTTATTAACGAAAAGTGTCATCAATTTTAGTTTTCTACAACTGACCAGGCAAAAAAGGGATGGGTCACTGCGTATATTTATTCTCTGTCAACATTGTAGCGGGTATAATTAATATATTGATGTATTAAATTAATATGACTCATTCAGAGATCATTATAAATGTATGCTACGAAAATAGCTTGGGAATTCAACATACCCAAGCAACAGTAATCACTCCTACTCTGAGCTCTCAACATTGAATTGACTTCGCAGATCGTCTCGATAGCTCTTCTCCCCAACCCCCAACCCGGGGACTGTACTTAACGACCATGACCCTTTGGTCAAATATTGGATCCCGCATGACGACAACGTAGCTATTGTCAACATTATTTACGGTGACAATAACCCGCGTTCATCTTCAAGTACGAGGAGAAGGCGTCCCAAGGCGGCACAGGGGGGTCCAAACACGGCAGCTCAACCGCCAGTGGCAGTCCCACCTGCTTGAAAGAAGAAACCGAAACTGGCAGAGGCGACTCAGGGGGATCAAAACGGGCAGCTTAACTGCCAGGGGCATTCCCTTCTGCTTCGTCCCCCCCCCCCCCCCCCCACTACTCGGATGCGGCCCACGTCAGGAGTGGCAAAGAGGGGACCAAAGATGTCTGCTCCACTGACAGTGGCGGTCCCTTCTACAGTGGCACCATCACCCATAGAGACTGGGCACGTGGCAGTCTCAGTGCCACCTGCCAATCCACCGGTGACTGAACGGAATGTCGTTGAGCATGCAGAGTGTTAACCGTAGAAATGGAAAGTGTTGGAAAAGGACCCACCGAGACCTCAGGCCGAATCTTGGAGAATCGCGTCATATAAGCTGCAAGCCAAGTACCGCGAATCTGTTGGGAGGGGGGGGGGGGGGGGGGGGATATACCCGCCTCTCTCAGCTCGGCCACTACAAGGAGACAAGTTGGCGACCTTTACCATCAGGTCTGGGGCGGCGGTACTAGCTGCAGCTTTATGGACCCAGTGACACATATTACCTAACATCGGAGCGGAATGGTGTGTACAGACAAGGACTGCTGGAATCAGTCATGGATAATGCACTGAACCAGCGCATTATCAAGCTCATCCTACCAGAGGACTATACAGCAATACTTCGGGATTGTTACATCGACCTAGCCAAGGCCTTCCCGAAGCTGCGAGTTGATCGCCCCATCACCTCGCTATGAGTTCCGCCGACAACCTCTCCAAGAACTTTTGCCTCCAGGTAAGGACTTATAGGATTTAAATTTTTTGGCCTGAGTTCAAAATTTTATGTTTATTTTGGGTGGGGGTAAACAGTCCGACACACTTTATTTTTGGATGCCCGTCTAAACTGCTCAAGCCACCTGAAAACGTTTTTGGCCAAGCATTCTAATTTTGTTTGTAGACTTTAACTTTTTTGCCAGACATGTTAGGATGGATCAGCTATCTCATTTTGGCCTTAGGTCTTTAACCTAACTACTAAATTCATATTCCAAATTCCACGCACCTCAAACATTATGACTTTACGAGTTTGATCAAGTGTCTAAGTAATCACAAGTTTAAAATCAAATAGCTTTAAAATGTACTGAGTTGTCGCTAAACAAATATTCCTTTGCACTCCTATTGTTTTGACCATTTGATTGTGTGAACATGAAATAATTGTGTCCAACATTCTATATCCCTGGCAATTGGAAGCGTTCTCGGTGTTCCTTGTTAAAATAAATTGAATATGTTCATGCTATGTTTCTCTTTGATGGGTTACTAAAAATATTAATCAATAAATGTTCATCACATATAAAAATATTTCGATTTTTTATTAAAAGAAAACAAAGTATATCAACACCGTAGCATGGCAGCCATTTGTATCAGACCCTTGGAAAAGAAAGTTGCTAAAAATAATAAAATCCTATGTAAACATCGCTGCTTGAATTTGAAATGCATACACCTAACCCCAGAGATGAGACATCGCCTTAAAACGTCATATTTTAAAAACATTATTTTTTATGAAGGTACTACTATGCAAAGTGACATCTTCTGGGAGAATGGCCAAGGTACATACAATACTACTGATAATCATTTGTAATTATAACTGGTGTGAGACAGTTTGTTCACCCTAACAAATTGCTGGTCATAATCGTTGGGGGGGGGGGGGGGGGGGGGGGTGTCATACTCAAAGGCCACAGCGATGAATACTCACAAATAACAGTCACAGCGACTTGTGAGCTCAGCGTTCTGTTTATTCTGTTGTGTACTTCACAGACATATGTATCTGTGTCATCACGATGCACAGGTGTGATGGTCAAGTTGCTGGGAGATTGTAATGAACCACAGGAGAATCGACCAGAACACTTTATGGTGTACCACACAAAATTTACATATTTTTTCCATACAACTCTAGATGCAGGAGGGTATGCGTCGATGGAACACACGAGGATCACACTTAACCCTTCTCTGATAGTCATCTCTAGAGGTGTGACTGAGAGTGTTGGAGAATCTGTCAAAGAAAACAGGAATATAAATATTATGGGTTTTTTTAAGGCAGATATTTTGTTGAATAAATGTTCGGATATAAATTTCAAGTACTTGGTTACATTTCATACTCATGCAGTAGTCATAACATTCAGTGGCATAGGATCTAGGTCATTGGCATTAATGCTAGTAGGTTCTTCGCTAGCATCCCAGTACCAGTTTCTAGCGAGTATCTAAGGTTCCATTGACCCTCATGGTGGATAGATAACTCGATTCCTAAAATCTGAATCCGAGCAAATGAGACTTTGTGCTTTTAAATATATGTATGTGCCCAGGATAGACTGGTTGAACCGAAATTGATTACATCATGAAAATCAACCTAAAAGGCTGGAAATAAAATGAAAAAAACAAACCCAGCCGATATGTGACCCAGGTTCAGTAAGACTGAATTTGTTTAGGTACTACAATAGAACAGATAATTATTGCAAATATAGCAGCATGTGGGACAGTTTGTGGATGCTAAAATATTCCCTGTCATAATCTTCATAGATGAGGAAAAACAAATTACACTGAATGGCCACAAATGAATACTCACAGGTAACAATTATTGGGACTTGTAAGCTCAGTGTTCTGTTTATTTCATTGTGTACTTCACAGGAATACTCAGCTGCGTCATCACGATGCACGGGTGTGATGGTCATGTTGCTGGGAGAGTCCAACGATCCACAAGAAAATCGACCAGAACAGTCTACTTCGTCCCACTTTGAGTTTATATACTTTTTCCATACAACCTTAGTTGCGGGAGGATACACGTCGATGTAACACATGAGGATGACATTTAATCCTTCTCTGATGGTCACCTTTAGAGGTGTGACTGAGAGTGTTGGAGAATCTGTCAAACAAAACAAGAATATAAATACTACTCTTTTCTTAGGTAGATATTTTATTAAATGAATGTTCAGATATCGATTTCAAAGTACTTGCTTACATTTAATATACTCATAGAGTAGTCATAACATTCAGTGACATAGTGCCTATGCTATTGGCATTAATGCTACTAGGAATTTAATACATATCCTAGTACTGGTACGCAGCCAAAGCGAGTAACTAAATGTTTCATTGACCATCATGGTGTATAGACAACTCGATTGCTAAGATATATGACTACCCATGATGGGTGCTTATATTGTAATCGATTATATTCTGTATTTCAACCTAAAAGGCTGAACATAAAATGAAAAATCAGTGGCACATCTGTGATCCAGCTTTTCTAACACTGAATTTGTTTAGGTACATACAATAATAAAGATAATCATTTTCAATTATAACAAGTATGGGACAGTTTGTTCAGTCTAAGAAATTACCAAAGAATTTCAGTTCATAACCTACATGGATTGGGAATCAAAACATAACAGTGTATATCCACAACTATGAATCTCAATACTCACAGGTAACAATTACAGGGACTAGTGAGCTCAATGTTCTGTTTATTCTGTTGTGTACTTCACAGGCATACTCAGCTGCGTCATCACGATGCACGGGTTTGATGGTCATGGTGCTGGGAGATTCCAACGACCCACAGGAGAATCGACCAAGACATTCTACTACATTCAACTTTGAATTTATGTATTTTTTCCACATAACTTTTGTTGGGGGAGGGTATGCATCGATGGAACACATTAGCTCCAAGTTTAACCCTTCCCTGGTGGTGATTTTCTCAGGGGTGATGGTCAGTGTTGGAGGATCTGTCAAAGAAAACAGGAATATGTTTTTTGGTAAATATTTTGTTATATGGATTTTCAGATATTGATTCAAGATTATTTAGTTCCATTTTGTGCTGATGCAGTAGTTATAACAGTGAGTGGCTTCAGTGCCTAGGCCATTGGCTAGCAGGTACTTCATTCGTATCCCAGTACCAGTTCCTAGCCAAAGCAAGTATCTAAAAGTTCCATTGAGCCTCATGGTGGGTAGATAACTGGAATCCTGGCATTTGACTGTTTTTAAATATATGTATGTACTCAGGATAGAGTGGTTCAACCGTATTTGATTATACCATGTAAATCAACCAAAAATGCTGGACATACAATGAAAAAAGCAGTGGAACATCTGTGACCCAGCTTTAGTAAGACTAAATTGGTTTTCGTGAGTCATTCTCCCAAATGTGTCACATGGCGTTACCCACCACTAAAACTGATAAAAGTAAGAAAACTGAGATAAACATCACCTAGATAATTAAATATTAATTAAATCTCAGAGAGAAATTTGTGTAGCAGAAAGGCACCTGAATTTATGAACAAATGTTTGATTTAATAGGATGAAAAACAAATCAAGGCCATGACCCTAAACTGATTTCATTCAGTTTTTACAACAATAAGTCAATTAATAAAGACCTGAAGATGGAAAACATGTATTCTCAGGCTGAAATTACATTTGTGGTTTATTTTCCAAGATTATCCTTCACTGTTACTCATTTTACAAATAACACGTCAACACCGTAACGCCGGTCATCAAACACAGAGCCTATGATGTATAATGATAAACCAAGACATGTTACACGATTCCTTCCAAGTAGAGGAAATCACAATCTTTTCAAATGTTATTAACGAAAAGTGTCATCAATTTTAGTTTTCTACAACTGACCAGGCAAAAAAGGGATCAGTCACTGTGTATGTTTCTTCTCTGTCAACATTGTAGCGGGTATAATTAATATATTGATGTATTAAATTAATATAACTCATTCAGAGATCATTATAAATGTATGCTACGAAAATAGCTTGGGAATTCAACATACCCAAGCAACAATAATCACTCCTACTCTGAGCTCTCAACATTGAATTGACTTCGCAGATCGTCTCGATAGCTCTTCTCCCCCCCCCCCCCCCCCCCCCCCCACCCCGGGGGCTGTACTTAACGACCATGATCCTTTGGTCAAATATTGGATGCCGCACGACAACAACGCAGCTATTGTCAACATTATATACGGTGACAATTATCCGCGTTCATCTTCAAGTACGAGGAGAAGGCGTCCGAAAGGCGGCACAGGGTGGTCCAAACACGGCGGCTCAACCGCCAGTGGCAGTCCCACCTGCTTGAAAGAAGAAACCGAAACTGGCAGAGGCGACTCAGGGGGATCAAAACCGGCAGCTTAACTGCCAGGGGAATTCCCTTCTGCTTCGTACCCCCCCCCCCCCCCCCCAACTACTCCGATGCAGCCCACGTCAGGAGTGTCAAAGAGGGGACCAAAGATGTCTGCTCCACTGACAGTGGCGGTCCCTTCTACAGTGGCACCATCACCCATAGACACTGGGCACGTGGCAGTCTCAGTGCCACCTGCCAATCCACCGGTGACTGAACGGAATGTCGTTGACCATGCAGAGCGTGAACCGAAGAAATGGAAAGTGTTGGAAA
Organism: Gigantopelta aegis; assembly: GCF_016097555.1. Lineage (NCBI taxonomy): Eukaryota > Metazoa > Mollusca > Gastropoda > Neomphalida > Peltospiridae > Gigantopelta > Gigantopelta aegis. The sequence goes on from NC_054709.1 coordinate 1,394,288, forward strand.
AGGGCCCACCGAGACCTCAGCCCGAATCTTGGAGAATCGCGTCATATAAGCTGCAAGCCAAGTACCGCGAATCTGTTGGGGGGGGGGGGGGGGGGGGGGGGATATACCCACCTCTCTCAGCTCGGCCACTACAAGGAGACAAGGTCTGGGGCGGTGGTACAAGCTGCAGCTTTACGGACCCAGTGACACATATTACCTAACATCGGAGCAGAATGGTGCGTACAGACAAGGACTGCTGGAATCAGTCATGGATAATGCACTGAACCACCGCATTATCAAGCTCATCCTACCAGAGGACTATACAGCAATACTTCGGGATTGTTACATCGACCTAGCCAAGGCCTTCATGAAGCTGTGTGTTGATCGCCACATCACCTCGCTATGAGTTCCACGGACAACCTCTCCAAGAACTTTTGTCTCCAGGTAAGGACTTATAGGATGCCCATCTAAACTGCTCAAGCCACCTGAAAATGTTTTTGGCCAAGCATTCTAATTTTATTTGTAGACTTGTACTACTATGCAAAGTGACATCTTCTGGGAGAATGGCCTAAGTACATAAAATACTACTGATAATCATTTGTAATTATAACTGGTGTGGGACAGTTTCTTCACCCTAACAAATTGCTGGTCATAATTGGTGGGGAGGGGGTGTGTGTGTCATACTCAAAGGCCACAGCGATGAATACTCACAAATAACAGTCACAGAGACTTGTGAGCTCAGCGTTCTGTTTATTCTGTTGTGTACTTCACAGACATACTCATTTGTGTCATCACGATGCACGGGTGTGATGGTCAAGTTGCTGGGAGATTGTAACGACCCACAGGAGAATCGACCAGAACACTTTATGGTGTACCACACAAAATGTACATATTTTTTCCATACAACTCTAGATGCAGGAGGGTATGCGTCGATGGAACACACGAGGATCACACTTAACCCTTCTCTGATAGTCACCTCGTCAGGTGTGACTGAGAGTGTTGGAGGATCTGTCAAAGAAAACAGAAATATAAATATTATGTTGTTTTTTTAAGGCAGATATTTTGTTGAATAAATGTTCGGATATAGATTTCAAGTACTTGGTTACATTTCATACTCATGGAGTAGTCATAACATTCAGTGGCATAGGATCTAGGTCATTGGCATTAATGCTAGTAGGTTCTTCGCTAGCATCCCAGTACCAGTTTCCAGCGAGTATCTAAGGTTCCATTGACCCTCATGGTGGATAGATAATTCGATTCCTAAAGTCTGAATCTTAGCAAATGAGACTTTGTGCTTTTAAATATATGTATGTGCCCAGGATAGACTGGTTGAACCGAAATTGATTACATCATGAAAATCAACCTAAAAGGCTGGAAATAAAATGAAAAAAACAAACCCAGGCGATCTGTGACCTAGGTTCACTAAGACTGAATTTGTTTAGGTACTACAATAGAACAGATAATTATTGCAAATATAGCAGCATGTGGGACAGTTTGTGGATGCTAAAAAATTCCCTGTCATAATCTTCATGGATGAGGAAAAACAAATTACACTGAATGGCCACAAATAAATACTCACAGGTAACAATTATTGGGACTTGTGAGCTCAGTGTTCTGTTTATTTCATTGTGTACTTCACAGGAATATTCAGCTGCATCATCACGATGCACGGGTGCGATGGTCAGGTTGCTGGGAGATTCCAACGACCCACAGGAGAATCGACCAGAACACTTTATGGTGTACCACACAGAATTTACATATTTTTTCCATACAACTCTAGATGCAGGTGGGTTCGTGTCGATGGAACATGTGAGGCTCACAGTTAACCCTTCTCTGATGTGCACATTTAGAGGTGTGACTGAGAGTGTTGGAGGATCTGTCAAAGAAAAGAGTTATATAAATATTATGCTTGTCTTAGGTAGATATTTTGTTAAATGAATGTTCGGATATTAACTTAAAAGTGTTTACTTACTTTTCATACTCATGTAGTAGTTATAACATTCAGTGACATAGTTTCTAGGTCACTGGTATTAATGCTAGTAGGTACTTAATACATATTTTAGTACTGGTTTCCAGCCAAAGCGAGTAACTAAAGGTTTCATTGACCCTCATGGTGGATAGACAGCTCAATTCCTAAGACATACGAGTACCCATAATAGGGTGGTAGAACAATAATTGAGTATATCCCTGAAAATCAGTGTGTGTGTGTGTGTGTGTGTGTGGTGTGTGTGTGTGTGTGTGTGTATATATATACATATACATACCACAGAGAGAGAGAGAGAGAGAGAGAGAGAGAGAGAGAGAGAGAGAGAGAGAGAGAGAGAGAGAGAGAGAGAGAGAGAGAGAGAGAGAGAGAGAGAGAGAGAGAGAGAGAGAGAGAGAATTTTTTTTACATGCCCCTATGTAATGAAACAGCAGTTGCACATCTGTGACCCAGCTTTACTAACACTATATTTGTTTACCTACGTACAATACTCAGACAATCATTTGTAATTTTAACTGGTGTGGGAAATGTTGGTCATAATCCGTCATGACACCACATACTGTTTTCAACACTGACGTGCGTGGCTGTGTTAATAGCACACTGATTACTATACAACTGTTTAGTTTTTTCACTGAACCCAGACAAGCAAACCAGAAGAAGAAAGTACAAACAACCATACTGAATGGCCACAAAGATGAATACTCACAAGTAACAATTACAGGGACTAGTGAGCTCAGTGTTCTGTTTATTTCATTGTGTACTTCACAGGCATACTCAGCTGCACCATCACAATGCACGGGTTTGATGGTTAACATGCTGGGAGGTTCTAACGATCCACAGGAGAATCGACCAAGACATTCTACTACATTCCACTTTGAATTTATGTATTTTTTCCAAATGACCTTTGTTGTGGAAGGGTATGCATCGATGGAACACATTTGCTCCAAGTTTAACCCTTCTGTGATGGGAATATTCTCAGGGTTGATTTTATTAACATTATTTATTTCTCCCAGTCATGTTGGTATAAAATGTAGTTTACAAAGACTTTAGAAATAACCCATAAATGGGTAGGTCTAACACTACTACACTGACTTCTCTCTCACTAACCCACTGTCCTGGATCAACAGCCCAGATAGCTGAAGTGTGTGTGCAGAACAGCGTGCTTGAACCTTAATTGGACATAAGCACGAAAATAAGTTGAAATGAATTCAATGTATGAATGAAAGGGATAAAATATTGCATGTTCAGCAACCTCGACCAGTTTCAGGTTGAAGACAATCTTGTGTCAATGAACTAGTTTAGAAACAATATTTTGTTAATGTTGCAAGAACACATTTGTTGATGTCATAGTTTCTATATGTTTGAATCGAGAATATATCAAACTTTGAATAGGTAACAAGTGATAAAGACTATTAGCTACCACTCGACGTTCGATGGGGGAGGGTACGAATCAATGGAACACATTATCTCAACATTTAACCCTTCTCTGATGGTGATATGATCAGGTGTAATGGAGACTGTTGGACGATCTGTCAATGAAAATGGTATACCCGTTAACTAAAGCTTTAAATTACGTAATCGCATGTAAATCCTAAAGAAACTGTCCTGAGTTTGCGGTTATTGGAAGAACGCACACCCCCAATAAATAGAGCCCTTCTTATGACTAGAGTTACATATTAAATGCATGTTCTTGTTAAAAAAAAAAACCACGAACAACCCCAGTGTCTGTATGCTGATTGTCTTTCTGATTGTCCTAACAGTGGCATAGCGTGGACGGGGCCACCGGGACGGCGCGGTTGCCCTGGGCGCAAAATATTCAGGACTGGTAGAAGGGACTCGGGGAGTGCCAACAGTGCACTGGTTAGGGGGCGCAATACTTGCCTTGCCCCAGGCGCTGGCAAACCAAGCTACGCCACTGTGTCCTAACATTTCAAGTAGCTCAAGCTCCATTTTATTTCCAATTACATCTTTTCTCTTTCTTCATATGTACACAATACCTGGATTCAAGCGACATAGCCTAGTTTTTAAAAACGCACGTTCGTATAAAAGAGTAATGGTTAATGAGACAAGCTCTAGTTATTTTTTTGACGGCATTTCCCCGTTTAAACATCACAGATTTTAGCTTCTCTGTTATAACCATATCCAAATGTGTGTTGCAGATTTGTAGATTAACTAAATTTAGTGTCCATGTTTACCGTCTGAAACTAGGAACCGGCCTCGGTGGCGCAGTGGTTAAGCCATCGGACTACAGGCTGGTAGGTACAGGGTTCGCAGCCTGGTACCGGCTCCCACTTAGAGCGAGTTCTTAAGGGCTCAGTGGGTAGGTGTAAGACCACCACACCCTCTTTTCTCTCACTAATCACTAACCAACTAACAACTAACCCACTGTCCAGCTCAGAAAGATGAGGTGTGTGCCCAGGACAGCGTGCTTGAAGCTTAATTGGATAGAAGCACGAAAATAAGTTGAAATGAAAAATTAAACTAGGGTCTGCACCTTTATGACAGAAATCTCCAGTAAAAAAAAAATCTCCTTGGGATGAGGCAGTCCTCCTATAGATGAGGCACTTGAGATTCGTGGAATCAAACACTATTTCACCAAATGCCCATTCGACTCTACATTCTGCAGAGATACGGCCTTCTTTACGTATTACAGTTTTGTCATTCTACTTGTGAGGCTACTTACAAATACATTATATACAGAAACACTGATATTCTAAATTACTGTCTCCTGGTGTGATTTGGTCGGTGTCTGTGAAATGATCTCTGTTAGCTAGAAACTACTGTCGCCTGGTGTGATCTGGTCTGTGTCTGTGAGCTGATCTCTATCAGCTAGAAACTACTGTCGCCTGGTGTGATCTGGTCTGTGTCTGTGAGCTGATCTCTATCAGCTAGAAACTACTGTCATCTGGTGTGATCTGGTCTGTGTCTGTGAGCTGATCTCTGTTAGCTAGAAACTACTGTCGTCTGGTGTGATCTGGTCGGTGTCTGTCAGCTGATCTCTGTTAGCTAGAAACTACTGTCGTCTGGTGTGATCTGGTCGGTCTTCGCCTAATGGTCTCAACTTCTCAACACAGTCTCTGTGTACTTCCTTGCCTGTCATCCTCGTCCTCTGCCACTAATAAAGCTGGTTTGACCCATGACGCTAACTAACTGCCGGTAGTTGGGGAGCATCGTAGGTGGTTACAAGTGCCTCATAAAAAAAACCTTTTTCCATTAGTAGCAAGGGATTTTTTATATGCACTTTCCCACATACAGGAAAGCAAATACCAGGGCCTTTGATTAGTTGGGGTGCACTGGTTGGAACAAGAAAAAAATCCAATCAGTTTAATGGATCCACCAAGGTTGTTCGATCTTGCAATGCAAGCACTTCAAGCAAAGAGACATCCGATTGAGCTAAATCCTGCCCCCCCCCCCCCCCCCCCAACAATGCCAGAAGTAACCACTGAACACTCTCTGAAGTGGTCAGGGTCTGCCCACAGCTAAAAGCTGATAGGAAATGGGCAGATGTGTGACACAAATAACCACAAGAGACAAGCACCTGTTGCAGTTGGAGAGACAAGGATGTGGAAGCGGAGAGTAAACAAAGTTGAAAGATAGTAGTAGTTGCCAGGTCGGGAAAAAATGTGATGCAATTTAAAGAGGGAAAGGAAAGGGAGCAGTGCGATACCTGAGAGAGAGAGAGAGAGAGAGAGAGAGAGAGAGAGAGAGAGAGAGAGAGAGAGAGAGAGAGAGAGAGAGAGAGAGAGAGAGAGAGAGAGAGAGAGAGAGAGAGAGAGAGAGAGAGAGAGAGAGAGAGAGAGAGAGAGAGACAGAGAGACAGAGATTTAGTATTGCAGAATACTTACAAGTTACAATAATTTGAGCTAGTGAGCTCAATGTTCTGTTTATTTCGTTGTATACTTCACAGGCATACTCAGCTGTGTCATCACGGTGCACGGGTGTGATAGTCATGATGCTGGGAGAGTCCAGTGACCCACATGAGAATCGACCAAGACATTCTACCTGATTCAACTTTGAATGTGTGTATTTATTCCATATGATCTTTGTTGGGGGAGGGTTTGCATCGATGGAACACCTTAGCTCTACGTTTAACCCTTCTCTGATGGTGATGTCATTAGGTGTGATGGTCAATGTTGGAGGATCTGTCAATTAAAACAAGCTTATTCATTACTTACTTACTTTCTCCATGTTCAAAATAGAGAATACCTAGTTAATGACGTCTGATATCTGCTTTATCCTGTGAAGGCATGAACAGGGTAAAGCAGATATCCGACGTTATTAACTAGTTGTTATCTTTATCCAGCATACCATAAAAATTAAGGGGAAGCGCTAATAGTTCTGTTATTTTAGACACATTGTAGTATTACCTAGCAGTCAAATAAGCGATTTTGTAATGCAGCTATGCGTGTGATGTCATACGAGTGACGTCGAAAGTCATATCCTGCTATTAGCTTTATCCATCATCATATTCTGTCAGTAGAAACGGTGGTTGCACGATAAATGCACCTTCTAACAGACAAGTCAACACATATTACGACCTTTGGTATACCAGTAGTGGTTGCAAGATAAATAAATATTATATTACTTCAGACAAGGTGTGAAAAAATGAATGGCAGTCAAGAGTTTGTACCCAAACGAAGCAGAATTAACGATTTTTAAATATTTAGTAATAGGACTACTAAATATTATACTACAGTAATCAATAGCACATTACACTTTTTGCGTCACACATTGGTGTTGTTTGGGCTAGCCTAGGTCGAGTTCTGCATAGTTTTGTTGTCCAAGAGTATCATTTCAAAGACTCCAATAATTGACTCTTAATTACTTTCTATGAAAAGTATGCACACCTGACTTCTTAAAGTCCTTCATCATTCATACATGGTAGTGTATAAAGCAAGTGACCATAACAATAATTGTTTTACAAGGTAGACGTCGATTTCATCACAGAGACGATAGGGCAAAGTCAGGCTGATCACAGCAAAGTTCTGAACACTTCGCAAGGTCGCGTGAAACCTAATTGTTTACATTTGTTTTTGTAGGCTATATATCCATGGAGTACCGTCTTGTGCAATTTGAAATTTTCAAAACAGTCATGGGAGGGGCAGTCACCCAGGTGGTGTTTTGTCCTGTGGAGAGGCAGACCATCTGTAGACAAAGCACATGACAGTGCTACATGGCAGCAATCGCCCCTTTGACTTTGCGCCGGGATACGATTTTGATTACTGTAATGGTTTTGTTAGTATCTTCTTTAGTGTCCCTCAGCCATTGTGTGTATCTAGTTTGGGATGACATTTTCAGTTGTTAGCTCTGGTTTGCCTACAAAGGATGTATATGTTAGAGGGAAACTAGTCAAAAAGTTCAGGGTTTTTTACAGTCATAATCATAACAAAAGTTACCATAATAAAAAAAAGAAGAGTAAAAGATGTTTTACAAGGTTGTGATTAAAATTCTACCTGTTATTCCCTAGACAGTCAAATGTGTGTTTTAACAAGGTCGTGACTTCAGCGATGACTACACTTTTACCTGTTATTCCCTAGACAGTCAAAGGTGTGTTTTAACAAGGTCTTGACTTCAGCCATGACTACACTTCTACCTGTTATTCCCTAGACAGTCAAATGTGTGTTTTAACAAGGTCGTGACTTCAGCCATGACTACACTTCTACCTGTTATTCCCTAGACAGTCAAATGTGTGTTTTAACAACGTCGTGACTTCAGCCATGACTACACTTCTACCTGTTATTCCCTAGACAGTCAAATGTGTGTTTTAACAAGGTCGTGACTTCAGTCATGACTACACTTCTACCTGTTATTCCCTAGACAGTCAAATGTGTGTTTTAACAAGGTCGTGACTTCAGCCATGACTACACTTCTACCTGTTATTCCCTAGACAGTCAAATGTGTGTTTTAACAAGGTCGTGACTTCAGCCATGACTACACTTCTACCTGTTATTCCCTAGACAGTTAAATGTGTGTTTTAACAAGGTCGTGACTTCAGCCATGACTACACTTGTACCTGCTATTCCCTGAACAGTCAAATGTGTGTTTTAACAAGGTCGTGACTTCAGCCATGACTACACTTGTACCTGCTATTCCCTGAACAGTCAAATGTGTGTTTTAACAAGGTCTTGATTCCTACCATGACTACACTTGTACCTGCTATTCCCTGAACAGAGTCAAATGTGTGTTTTAACAAGGTCGTGACTCCTACCATGACTATACTTGCACCTGTTATTCCCTGGACAGTCAAAGGTGTTTTAGCAAGGTGTTGACTCCTACTATGAATACACTTGTTCCCTTTATTTCCAAGACAGTCAAATGCATGTTTTAGCAAGGTGTTGACTCCTACCATGACAGGAAGGAACTTTTTATTTAACCACGCACTCAACACATTTTATTTACAGTTATCTGGATTCAGACATATGGTTAAGGACCACACAGATATTGAGAGGTAACTCTCTGTAGCCACTCCATGGGCTACTCTTTTCGATTAGCAGCAAGGGATCTTTTATATGCATCATCCCACAGACAGGATAGTACACACCACAGCCTTTGTTACACTAGTTGTGGAGCACTGGCTGGAACGAGAAATAGCCCAATGGGTCCACCGACGGGAATCGATCCTGTATCGACCGTGCATCAAGCGAATGCTTTACCACTGGGCTATGTCCCGCCCCTTTCCAAGACAGAGTCAAAGGTGTGTTTTAGCAAGGTGTTGGGAACTACCATGACTAACGTCTACCCGTTATTTCCAAGACAGAGTCAAATGCTTGTTTTAACAAGGTCGTGACTCCTACCATGAATGTACATGTACCAGATATTCTCCAGACAGCAGGTGGTAGTAATCTGTAGCCCAGAGGTAAAGTGTTCACTTGATGCGTGGTCGGTCCGGTATTATTGATCCCCGTCGGTGGGCCCATTTAGCTATTTTTCACTCCAGCCAATGCACCATGATTGATACATCAAATGCCATGGTATGTGCTATCTTGTCTAAAAGTGTCCCGTTCCACGAAATGATCTTAGCGCTGCTATCACCTTAAGTGCATAATTTAGTAATACATATTACACTTAGGGCCAAGACTGTTTCGTGGAACAGACCCAGGCTTTCAGTTTTGAGACATTTTCGTATGTACATTATCCTCCTATTCTTTCCAGTATTGAAATTCCTCATACTATGTAGAACTGTTTTAATAACTACCATCTGTCCTTGGGCTGGCAAGTGGCGTAAATATAGGACTGTTTTAATAACTACCGTCTGTCCTTGGGCTGGCAAGTGGCGTAAATACAGGACTGTTTTAATAACTACCGTCTGTCCTTGGGCTGGCAAGTGGCGTAAATATAGGACTGTTTTAATAACTACCATCTGTCCTTGGGCTGGCAAGTGGCGTAAATATAGGACTGTTTTAATAACTACCGTCTGTCCTTGGGCTGGCTAGTGGCGTAAATATAGGACTGTTTTAATAACTACCGTCTGTCCTTGGGCTGGCAAGTGGCGTAAATATAGGACTGTTTTAATAACTACCGTCTACCCTTGGGCTGGCAAGTAGCGTAAATATAGGACTGTTTTAATAACTACCGTCTGTCCTTGGGCTGGCAAGTGGCATAAACAGGACTGTTTTAATAACTACCGTCTGTCCTTGGGCTGCTAAGTGGCGTAAACATAGGACTGTTTTAATAACTACCGTCTGTCCTTGGGCTGCTAAGTGGCGTAAACATAGTACTGCTTTAATAACTACCGTCTGTCCTTGGGCTGGCTAGTGGCGTAAATATAGGACTGCTTTAATAACTACCGTCTGCCCGTGGGCTGGCTAGTGGCGTAACTATAGGACTGCTTTAATAACTACCGTCTGCCCTTGGGCGGGTAAGTGGCGTAACTATGGTACTGCTTTAATAACTACCGTCTGCCCTTGAGCTGGTAAGTGGCGTAAATATAGGACTGCTTTAATAACAACCGTCTGCCCTTGGGCTGGTAAGTGGCGTAAATATAGGACTGCTTTAATAACTACCGTCTGTCCTTGGGCTAGTAAGTGGCGTAAATATAGGACTGCTTTAATAACTACCGTCTGCCCTTGGGCTGGTAAGTGGCGTAAGTATAGGACTGTTTTAATAACTACCGTCTGCCCTTGGGCTGGCAAGTGGCGTAAATATAGGACTGTTTTAATAACTACCGTCTGTCCTTGGGCTGGCAAGTGGCGTAAATACAGGACTGTTTTAATAACTACCGTCTGCCCTTGGGCTGGCAAGTGGCATAAATATAGGGCTGTTTTAATAACTACCGTCTGTCCTTGGGCTGGCAAGTGGCATAAATATAGGACTGTTTTAATAACTACCGTCTGTCCTTGGGCTGGTAAGTGGCATAAATATAGGGCTGTTTTAATAACTACCATCTGTCCTTGGGCTGGTAAGTGGTGTAAATATAGGACTGCTTTAATAACTACCGTCTGCCCGTGGGCTGGCTAGTGGTGTAAATATAGGACTGCTTTAATAACTACCGTCTGCCCTTGGGCTGGTAAGTGGTGTAAATATAGGACTGTTTTAATAACTACCGTCTGCCCTTGGGCTGGTAAGTGGTGTAAATATAGGACTGTTTTAATAGCTACCGTCTGCCCTTGGGCTGGTAAGAGGTATAAATGCAGGACTGTTTTAATAATTACCATCAATTCTTAAGCTTGTAAGAGGTATAAAGGTGTGCATATTTTAGGCTCAAAACCTTCCAAACTGACACTTCGTGTTTTTACATATCATATTTACTGGGATGACGTTTCTTCTGGTGGACTATTGGTCCCTGAGAGTGTCATTAGCCCCGTTGCTGTATATTTATCTCTGAACTGTTGATTAAAACTAGATGATTTAATGTTAATATCAGAAACGCCAGACCTGTCTACATGAATTGAATAAATATTGTACCAGATGGAAGTTGGAATTAAATATTTCAAAAACTAATGTTAGGATTTTTAATAAGAAAGGTATAAAATATAAATTTATATTATTTCAAATATAACAACAATATATTGAAAGAAAAAAGGAAATGTTTAATTTAACGACACACTAAACACATTTTATTTACGGTTATATGGCGACGGACATATGGTTCCTTAACCACATAGCTCTTAAGAGAGGATACCCGCTGTCGCCACTTCATGGGCTACTCTTTTTCAATTAGCAGCAAAGGATCTTTTATATGCATCATCCCACAAACAGGATAGTACATACCACAGCCTTTGTTACACCAGTTGTGGAACACTGACTGGAAAGAGAAATAACCCAATGGGCCTCACCAATGGGAATCAATCCTAGATCGATCGTGCATTAGGCGAGAGCTGTACCACTGAGCTATGTCCAGCCCCCAACTATATTGTTGAATGTCACACACTCATTTCAAATTCTAGGATGTACATAACATTATTCTGGAAACCTGGAATTAGCATCAGTAAAATAGCACTAAAAGCATCCGTTTTTTAACAGATCAAAATGAGAGGAATTTAAAGAATTACCAGTTAATATATTTTCGAAGCTACATTGTTGTATTAGACTCTGTCACGGGGATTCTACAATACCCGTAACTGAATGAAACACGATTGTCCAAATATCTCTCCTAACTGTATATCTATTAGATCTCTCTGTAACAGGCAGTTATACCCGCTGTGGCTCGTCTCTAGGTATGATCAGAGATAAGATCTTATATAAAGTATATGTAATATAGCACGTTAGTTCACTAGAAAACACAACAAAACACAATACACTTTGGAATCTGTATTAACCTACGCTGACAAATGTACTGCTGCAGTAGTTAATTAATAACAACAATAATAACAACCCAGAACTGATCACTTAATTACTTAATCTCTAGGTGTCTAGTTTACACAATATGCTAATCACTTCACCGTGACACAACACCCGCACGTGTGATAATTGAGAAACGCTAACACACACACGTGTGATAATGGAGAAACGCTTCCAGGGGAACTTAATTAATAAAGGAATTACAACACTATTCCTAACTGGTTACTTTTTAATTAACCCTAACTACTCATTCAATAACCTTGTAATTCAGAATTAATACTGGTACCTATCACAATAAAGACAATAACCTACAGTTTACCTAGGTCCTCTAGGATGACTGGCTAAGCTTTATATATATATATATATATATATATATATATATATATAGATCAGAACGGTGAGCCTACAGAATACTGCGTCAGATGACCGGCAGCACCGTCTAAATAATATTGGTATAATACAGTATTAAAATATTTAAAGTCACATCAATCACATCAAGGTTATACACAGAGCAGAAAATATATATTTACCAAAGTCCCGTCTGAACTAATATAGATCGTTCAGTGTACGGACAGCCGTTCCCCTGGATACCTCCAAAATGTCTCTCCTCGATATCTCTAAAATCCTAGGTATTTATTCAAAACTCTCAGAGACAGCGAATATCGCCTGGGGGTACAAAGCGGTACCTCACGTATCATGTGGATTTTCCACAACCACCACGCCGGCATATTTTTCTCTGATCGTCAGACTGGCTGTCGCCATCCGCGAGCAATCCCCTGGCCATAAACAGCACTACAGGAGATATTACGTAACTACTAGCCACATGGCTTCCACACCTGCGCTAGGTGTGTATTAGAAAAGCTCGATGACCGTCGCGCAAGGTATCACGTAACAAGTTGCCCATCTGGGCTTAAGTGCGATTTGGAACTGCACACGGCCCTCTAAAACAATTAATATCGCCACAGGCGAAAACAAAATTAAGAGCATGTTCCGTCACACTCAATATTACTGATTTTAACTTATGGAAGTGAAATTTTGATATCTGATTATAAAATAGACTGTTTTGATGACAACACTCCTTTCGAAAAAGTATATTTAAAATGTTTAAAGTACATCCTAGGAGTACATGAAAAATGTAGTAATATTGCTTGTACATTTTAAACTTGCCATTACTCCTCAGTTACTGTAATTACAAAATACATATTTAGATACTGCCAAAGGCTTGAACAACTTCCATCTATAGAATTCTGTTTTAAAAAAAGCTTTTATGTGTGATCAAAATAACTACTAGTATATGAATGGTTAGAAATTGTGGTATGGCAATCTTTTGAAGCTTTAAAAAACCCACATAAACATCAATCTTAACTGTAACAAACATATATTGATGACAAAATTAAATATATTATCAAAATGAATTTAAAAATAAAACATATTACATAAAAGTGGCACCCAATACAAAGTTGGCAATATGTAACAACTTGTATAATAATACTTTTACAGGTGCTACTTATTTAGATTTACCCCTGCGCGTGCTGTAACCTCACCGTGGTGCAGGGGTGTAACATTCTCTTTGAGAATGGCCAATACAGTACAAATCCCCTTGTTTTCTTTGAGATACAACTGAAATTTTTAGTAAAAGTCAGTATCTATCTGTGATATTTGTATTTTTGCACAGTTCTTTACACTGTTTTTATTTAAATCTTGAATTTTTGTATTGATGTTGATCATCACTTTATTTGTTTGCATTACCGTAGTTTGACACCCAATAGCCGATATATTTTTCGTGCTGGGGTGTCGTTAAACATTCATTCATTCATTCATTCATTCATTCATTCATATTTATATTTATTACCCACAAACAATAAACGTTCTGCAATTACCAAATTAAGATCAAGCTCACAATTTAAATATTGAAACTGGAAGATATAAAAATCCCAAAATTCCAAGAGAAGAAAGATACTGCCCCTTTCATCCAAACATGATTGAGACAGAAATGGACTTCTTACTACATTGTAACACATTTCATGAATTAAGAAACTGTTATATAATTACCGCATGTCAGCATTTGTGTTATCCCTAGCATATAAGGGGTTAACCAGTTATTAATGAGGGGCGGGATGTTGCCCAGTGATACAGCGCTCGCTTGATCGCGGTCGGTGTGAGATCGATCCCCGTCGGTGGGGGCCATTGCGCTATTTCTCGTTCCAGCCAGTGCACCACGACTGGTATAGCAAAGGCCGTGGTATGTACCACCCTGTCTGTGGGATGGTGCACATAAAAGATCACTTGATGCTTATTGAAAAAGAGTAGCCCATGAAATGGCGACAGCAGGTTTCCTCTCTCAATATCTGTGTGGTCCTTAACCATATGTCTGACGCCATATAACCGTAAATAAAATGTGTTGAGTGTGTCATTAAATAAAAACATTTCTTTCATTCTTTTTCAGTTATTAATGAATAGACTAGTTTCTTCCAGCTATATTACTGCGTGGAAACTGGTGGATAATTTAAGGAAGAGGAATCGTGCAAGCTGTGTAACTTGGTACTTGGTGACATTGACGAGGAGGACGCTGTGTATCACCCCAACAACAACACCTGGACAAAATCCCCCGGAACAACAAGCCTTGCCTACCGGTGTCAACACAATTGCACGAGTCTCCCCTGGGTTGTTATGCCACGACCAGAAGAGGCCAGGCCCTTTCTAAGGGCCCTATGGGCAACCTAGGGAGACACCACAGCATCTTAGAGGTCTAATTAACGAGCTACTCTCGATTCACTAATGTCAAAACCTATACTAGCTCTGCCATTTACTTTCTGACCGACCGTTCAAAATTGCGCCAAATTTCCTCAATCAAAATTGCGCACCTTTTCTCTTTGGCATATAATTGCTCCATTCAAAATTCCATAACACACACACACACACACACCCGCCTGCTACCGACTTATTCGGGTTGCTGGTGCTCCCTCCCCCCCCCCCCCCCCCCCCCCCCACCTTTCCTGTCATGACAGGCGTGCGCTACAACAGCTTGTTCTGAATGTGCACGTAAAACACTATGACCTGACCTGACCTGCAAGCTGTGCAGTGCATTGCAGAGTAGAGGACTGTTGCCATGTTTGAGTTCCGACATGTGGTGGCTTTTGTTATTGGAACAGATTTGTGAACTGTTGTGTGATGCCTGTGGACTGGACTTAATAATGGTGGCATGTTTTAAAATATCACCGGTGAAACCAGTTAAAGTATTTTTGTTTGTTTGAGTTAGTTTGATAGTATAGTTAAGTAGTTTTAATATTTAGAACCCACGGACTGTAAAAAAAACCCCATATATTTAAAAGATTTATAATCATTAAAACTAACCATACACAAAAGACTGCCATCCATGATGAACTTAAATTACATTTATTAATGATAAACCCTTTACATGTATATGACTGTACTAACTTACGGTAGTAAGTTTATAATTAATTAAGGCTCAAATAGTACATGCATACATACTTAATTTGAAATTTGTCATTTCGATTTTATCATTAATGCTAATTAACTAGATGTGTATTTATGTATATGTATGTGCATTGCGTCATTAGTCCCCTTGCAATTAAACAATTAATTAATGTATATTACTACACACTGTCACATTATATAGTTTTGAACCCAGTGTTTGACAACACAACGTAACTACGATTGATTGGGCTTCCAATTTTAGTAGGAGACATGGTGGCCAAGCGGTTATGTGCGTGGGCTGTCATGTCAATGTACGTAGTAGGGTCGAATCCTGCCAATAGTCCCTTTGTGTTTTTTAAAGATTAATAATTACTATTCGTTCTTAATCTGGTAAGTGGTATAAATATAGATTACAACAGACATTTAAGTGGATGATGGTTTTTTAGGATTCTGACAGAATAGTAAATATTATGTAATCTAGATAAATATTACACTTCCGACCCAAAATCTGGGTTTCATGGAAGCACGGAATCCTTCTATATTAATTCACAGACAAATGTTCAGACTATAGTTTTATAAAATATTGTTTAATCAGAGTTGAATCAAAGAAAGTTGTTAATTATATCATATTTATTAAGAGCTACAAGCTGCTATGTTTCACAGTTTTGTGTGTCTGACATTGGTATATAAATAGCAGCTTTTGCTGGTACAATGTATCAATTAGCAAAACAGTACTAGTAAATATTGTCCAAAAAAAGACAACAAAATAACAATAATAAATAACAAAAATAACAAAAATAGACAAAAACAACAATATATACAGAATATCGACAAGGAAGTCGAGACAATTTAATATAATGCTAGCATCAGACCATCAACTCTCAGGACCGAGATAGCCAACTACACTGTTGTATTGTAGTTTTCCCCCAAGTCCCCACATATGACTGGTGTGCTCAGACTAACAACTGACCAGTGAGCAATCCACCAGGCATCATGTCATGTGCATTACTAGTATGTTCGCAAGGAATGTTTGACCTTGGGCTAGGCCACATATTGATAATGGGAGAGCAAAGTGCTTTTCCATGCTTTCAAATTTGAAAAGTCAACTCAGTTTCAGATTTTGAGCATATGATGTATGAAATGGTCCTGACCACCATGTTTTATCTCCTGTCCTGGAAGGAGGAGCCGGCGGAGGCCAGCACCTGTGTCCATGACAGGTGTGAGCTACAACAGCTTGCTCCAATGTGCACTTTAAGTCCTATGACCTGACCTGACAACACGTTTCCTGTTCAAAACACTCCATCTTTTCTCTTTATGTAGATGTAGGGCCTAATAGTCAACTTAAGGTAATGAAGTAATTTGGACAAAAATTAAGATAGAACGTTCTGGTTCGAATAGACTGATGTATCATTCCACCAAAATGTGACCCATCCACTGACATTATATGCTGTTGGTGTTCAGAATGATGTGGCACATTTCATTTTGAAAATAAGATATGTCACCAACTTGAGCCCATCACAAGACAGCATCAGCGCCTATTCTTTTAAGAGTAGCATGACAGAATGAGGCTTTTACACCACCATAGCATTCCAATTGTGACCTGGGGGCGAGACATAGCCCCGTGGTAAATTGCTCGCTTGGTGCACGGTCAGTTTGGGATCGATCCCCGTCGGTGGGCCCATTGGGCTATTTCTCGCTCCAGCCAGTGCACCATGACTGGTACATCAAAGGCTGTGGTATGTGCTATCCTATGGAATGGTGCATATAAAAGATCCCTTGCTGCTAATCGAAAAGAGTAGCCCATGAAGTGGTGACAGCGGGTTTCCTTCCTCAATATCTGTGTGGTCCTTAACCATATGTCCGACGCCATATATTTGTAAATAAAATGTGTTGAGTGCATCATTAAATAAACCATTTCCTTCCTTCCAATTTTGACAGTACAAACATAACATCAATGAATGAATGAAGGAATGAAGGAATAAAGGAATGAACAAACAAACAAACAAATTAGTGAATGAATAATATTATATAACTGAATGCACTATAACATTATAGGAAAATTATGGATGTATATAAAACATTGTAATACTAGTATATACCAATTAAGAAATGGAAATAAGGGAACACATGGTACTGTAGGAAATTTGCGCCATGATATCTGTATGAAGTACACAGATGTAACACTGGATTGAATGTTAATAATGTGCGATAGAATGTCGGTAAAACAGTTAACTTCCGGACACTATGGATGAGGGGCTGGGACGTCGTAACCCAGTGGTAAAGCTGTGGGTGGGATCCCTTGCTACTAATGGAAAAATGTAGCAGGTTTCCTCTCTAAGACTATTCAGAATTACCAAATATTTGCCATTCAACAGCCGCTGATTAATAATCAATTTGCAGGTGTGATGTTGTTACACAAAACAAACTATGGATGAGAGTATTGATTGCAGTGACACTTTCTCACTATTTTTTGTGCGACCCCTTATTTTTTTCTTTGGTATAAAAAACATAGTATAGAAATATATTTATATTACTTTAAAATAGTAAATGACAGGACTGAATTGAAAAAGAAATAATAAAAAACCAGCCATATATATATATATATTTACAAAGTAACAGGCTTTGCAACAGCAATGAAAATATACAATTATTAACAAAGATAATTCATTGTGCATTTTCTTTTTCCTTTTGTAGTTGCAACTGCAACAATTCCATTCTAAGATCGTGTTCAGTGTCCATAATTTCCAGTTCTCTCTGATGATTTGTAATTTTTGCACGGAATTCAGAGATCCTATATTCTAACAGTTCATCCATGTTTTGATCACATTTTAGGTCTCTCTTCGCAGATGTAGTGGGATCTGAACCTGGCCGATCAGATTCAATTTCTTGATTATGCAGTTGTGATGTGGATTGTTCAAAGATTTTGCCAGAGGTCTCTGTTTGACCATCTGTGTTGCATGTCTGCATTACATCTGTAAGATAAAGGAATATGCTTCTTGTTACTAACATTCATAATACTTCTGACTGTAACTGGAAGGAATTATTTGATGGACCTATAACCGTAAAACTGATGCTAGCTAGTAGAATGTTTGTTCTTTCATTTAACACCCTAACTCCTCAACTTACCATACTCAAGGAATGAATGCATGAAATAAATTAATGGATGTTTAATGACACCCCAGCACACAAAACACATCGGCTATTGGATATGAAACAAAAGTATACCCAAATGAACGTATACAAGAAAGTCATATTATCGACACCCCAGCACAGAAAACACAGTGGCTAATGGACGTGAAACAAAGATAAATAACACATCGACATCCCAGCAAACACATCGACTATTAGATGTGAAACAAAGGTAAATATACCTGAATGAACTTGCACAAGGAAGTAAAATCATCGACACCCCAGCACACAAAAACACATTCAGCTATTAGATGTGATACAAAGGCAAATTTACATGAATGAACTGATACAACAAAGTCAAATCAATGACAGATTTCCGCATTATCTATAAACGTTTAGTGCTGGATCAGTCAATGCCTCCTGAGTGATAATTTAAAGGCTTAGACGGTCTGGTTATATGGCGTTGGACATATGGTTATGAACCACACAGATATTCAGAGAGGAAACTCACTGTCGCCACTTCATGGGCTACTCTTTTTGATTAGCAGCATGGGTTCTTTTATATGCACCATCCCACAGACAGGACAGTACATACCATGGCCTTTGTTAGACCAGTTGTGGAGCAATGGCTGGAACTAGAAATAGCCCAATTAATGGGACCACCGATGGGAATCGATCCTAGATTGATCGCGCATCAGGCGAGTGCTGTACCACTGAGCTACATGTACATCTCACCTCCTGAAATATGGGAAGCAAAATATGTGTCCTGCTGTTATTCCTTTTATAAACAGCAGGCCACAAGAAATATGTCCTGCTGTTATTCCTTTTATAAACAGCAGGCCACAAGAAATATGTCCTGCTGTTATTCCTTTTATAAACAGCAGGCCACAAGAAATATGTCCTGCTAATTAAGAAAGAGTACATAGCCTGCTGGAAGTAAGACAACATGGGCTGAGTGGACGGTTTGAGACAGTGGTATTTTAGAGCATTATAAAATTAATATATAACACAATCACAAGCTAAATGAAATAAGACCAGTGCATGATTTTGGTTTTGCTTGTTGTAATTTTAGCAGGTGAATTGTTATTTCACCCGCTAGGTCTAAAAAAAATGGACGGCTTTTCACAGGCCGGTGCTATTTCAAGCCCTGCTAGTTTTACCAAATCAAAACTAGCACAAGACAGAGGTTATTCAAATAAGTATAGCTGTGATGACATGAACTCATGAACCTTATCAAAACTGATGATATCAAAAGTTTGAGAAAGATCAATGTACATATCCTGACCCACCGGTGGCACTGTCACAAGTATACTGCCACCACAGCTGTCAAATCCATCACTTCATCTACAGTGAATCACATTGTTGTTGCATTTACCATAGTTTGACACCCAATAGCCGACGTATTTTTCGTGCTGGGGTGTCGTTAAACATTCATTCATTCATTCATTCATTCATTCATCTACAGTGATCAATGAATGTACAAACGTTTCACCAAAAGAGATTCAAAAGTGTGCACAAGTTCAAAATATGGAATAGCAGGCTGGGGACCCAACATCAATGACAAAATTTACATAAACCAGCTATTGACCTTTATGTGTATCCACACTACTCGGTCATAACATTTCTGGAAGTAGAGAAGAAGATTTTAAAAATTTGATTTAGCTTCTTATTTTTGGGCCCTACACTTGAAGGCCTTGTATCCTTCAGGTCTTGTTAATCTCACGTGACCAAATAAAGCCTTTACCAGAGAGATAATAGTGAACAAAGAGATTTTCTCAAAATTGTCCATTCACAATTTACCACTTTGTGTTTTAGCAGGGCAGCATGTAATCAACTGTATCAGCTCACAAAGGGTATATAATACTCACATGAGACCAGCTGTAACAGATCAAAAAGGGTAATGCTCACATGATACCAACTGTAACAGATCACAAAGGGTATATAATACTCACATGATACCAACTGTAACAGATCACAAAGGGTAATGCTCACATGATACCAACTGTAACAGATCACAAAGGGTAATACTCACATGATACCAACTGTAACAGATCACAAAGGGTAATGCTCACATGATACCAACTGTAACAGATCACAAAGGGTAATACTCACATGATACCAACTGTAACAGATCACAAAGGGTAATACTCACATGATACCAACTGTAACAGATCACAAAGGGTAATGCTCACATGAGACCAACTGTAACAGATCACAAAGGGTAATACTCACATGATACCAACTGTAACAGATCACAAAGGGTAATGCTCACATGATACCAACTGTAACAGATCACAAAGGGTAATACTCTCGTGAGACCAACTGTAACAGATCACAAAGGGTAATACTCTCGTGAGACCAACTGTAACAGATAACAAAGGGTAATACTCTCGTGAGTCCAACTGTAACAGGTCACAAAGGGAAATACTCAAATGAGACCAACTGTAACAGATCACAAGGGTAATATTTACATGTAATCAACTGTAACAGGTCACAAAGGGTAATACTCACATGTGACTAGCTGTAACAGGTCACAAAGGATAATACTCACATGTAATCAACTGTAACAGACCACAAAAGGTAATACATGTGACTAGCTGTAACAGATCACAAAGGGTAATACTCACATGTAATCAACTGTAACAGATCACAAAGGGTAATACTCACATGTAATCAACTGTAACAAATCACAAAGGGTGATACTCACATGTGACCAGTTATAAGAGATCAAAAAGTGTGATACTCACATGAGACCAATATTCGAGCTCGTAGGCTCAACGTGCTGTTAATTTCATTGTATACTTCACAGGCATAATCCGCTGCATCATCAGGATGTACAGGCATGATGGTCATAACGTCCAAGCTGGGAGATCTTAATGGTCCACACAAGTATCGACCGGAACACACTATCGTTTGTGCGTCAGAGTTCACATATTTCTTCCATATAATCTTAGTTGCAGGTGGGTTTGCATCAATGGAGCACATCAGCTGCACATCCAGTCCTTCTTGTATGCGGACCAATTCGGGTGTAATCGTCAGTGTTGGGGGATCTGTCAATGAAAACTACTACGTTAGTTTAACTATCATCAACCATCCATTGCAGTTACCTTGTCACTGGAAGTCCATTAGTTATCATCAACCATCCATTGCAGTTATATTAATTACCTTGTCAATAGCAGTCCATTAGATACCATGAACCATTCATTGTAGTTATATTAATTACCTTGTCACTGGAAGTCCATTAGTTATCATGAACCATCCACTGTAGTTACCTTGTCATTGGCAACATAATGGGTCTCTTATATTAAGACACACATCCTTTCATATAACTGGCTGAAGAATATTATAAAAAATACCTTTGCCTATACGTTTTACCTCCATATCTGTCATCCATGTAAACTCATTGTAAACTCATCAGCACAGCTGTTAGCAATTAGCAGCTAAACATATGACACCAGGCTAAACAAAACAATACCCAGGGCTTCTAGATTATGGTAGCCCCGCTCCCATGGCTAGTGATATTCAATGTAGGGCTAGTAAATAACTACTGTTGCCATGCCCGACGGCTAGTGAAAAACGAAATTGTCAAATGTTGCAGTTAAGTCTATTTTGTAAATATGAATATCCTGCCCCCACCCTAACCCCCAATGTTAATGGTTTTAAGCTCTACATCCCTCTTTAGGTGACATATCTGATTATTACTATATTTAGTAAAATTGTATTAACATAAAGTAAAGTAGGGCTAGTGAATATTTAATTGTGGCTAGTAAATGTTTTAAACCACTGATCCCATGGCTAGTGGATTTTAAAAAAATTCTTGATGCCCTGCAATACCAGTTTATGTGTACAACTGTCATACTATTTGGTACACTTCCAATGGAAAAACAGACCACTTTATTTGGGTTCACATATTAAAAACAAGAGGGCTATTGACATATAGAACTCGACTATTTACTGTTCAAATTATTTTTTTAAAGTTTTTAATTAATAATGCATTTTTTAATATTTCCTAAATATCTCTCTATTAGTTTGTGGCCCCATAGGATTATTGTACCAGGTTTCAGAACAATGCAATTGAAACTCAAAGTAACAAACCCTTGTATTCTATCAGTCTATATGTCCAGTACTGACATGTAACAGACCCTTGTATTCTATCAGTCTATAAGTCCAGTACTCACATGTAACATACTCTTGTATTCTATCAGTCTATATGTCCAGTACTGACATGTAACAGACCCTTCTATTCTATCACTCTATACGTCCAGTACTCACATTTAACAGACCTGTGTATTGTATCAGTCTATACGTCCAGTACTCACATGTAACAGACCTGTGTATTCTATCAGTCTATACGTCCAGTACTCACATGTAACAGACCTGTGTATTGTATCAGTCTATACGTCCAGTACTCACATGTAACAGACCTGTGTATTCTATCAGT
Organism: Gigantopelta aegis; assembly: GCF_016097555.1. Classification (NCBI taxonomy): domain Eukaryota; kingdom Metazoa; phylum Mollusca; class Gastropoda; order Neomphalida; family Peltospiridae; genus Gigantopelta; species Gigantopelta aegis. The sequence goes on from NC_054709.1 coordinate 1,417,039, forward strand.
CTATACGTCAAGTACTCACATGTACCAGACCTGTGTATTCTATCACCCTATAAGTCCAGTACTCACAAGTACCAGACCCTTGTATTCTATCACTCTATATGTCCAGTACTAACATGTAACAGACCCTTGTGTTCTATCACTCTATAAGTCCAGTACTCACATGTAACATACCCTTGTGTTCTATCACTCTATAAGTCCAGTACTCACATGTAACAGACCCTTGTATTCTATCACTCTGTATGTCCATTACTCACATGTAACAGACCCTTGTGTTCTATCACTCTATAAGTCCAGTACTCACATGTAACAGACCCTTGTATTCTATCACTCTATAAGTCCAGTACTCACATGTAACAGACCCTTGTATTCTATCACTCTATACTTCCAGTACCCACATGTAACAGACCCTTGTATTCTATCACTCTATACTTCCAGTACTCACACGTAACAGGCCCTTGTATTCTATCACTCTGTAAGTCCAGTACTCACATGTAACAGACCCTTGTGTTCTATCACTCTGTAAGTCCAGTACTCACATGTAACAGACCCTTGTATTCTATCACTCTGTAAGTCCAGTACTCACATGTAACAGACCCTTGTATTCTATCATTCTATACGTCCAGTACTCACATGTAACAGACCCTTGTATTCTATCACTCTGTAAGTCCAGTATTCACATGTAACAGACCCTTGTGTTCTATCACTCTGTAAGTCCAGTACTCACATGTAACAGACCCTTGTTTTCTATCACTCTGTAAGTCCAGTACTCACATGTAACAGACCCTTGTGTTCTATCACTCTGTAAGTCCAGTACTCACATGTAACAGACCCTTGTTTTCTATCACTCTGTAAGTCCAGTACTCACATGTAACAGACCCTTGTATTCTATCACTCTATACGTCCAGTACTCACATGTAACAGACCCTTGTATTCTATCACTCTGTAAGTCCAGTATTCACATGTAACAGACCCTTGTATTCTATCACTCTGTAAGTCCAGTACTCACATGTAACAGACCCTTGTTTTCTATCACTCTGTAAGTCCAGTACTCACATGTAACAGACCCTTGTGTTCTATCACTCTATATGTCCAGTACTCACATGTAACAGACCTGTGTATTCTATCACTCTATAAGTCCAGTACTCACATGTAACAGACCCTTGTATTCTATCACTCTATATGTCCAGTACTCACACGTAACAGACCTGTGTATTCTATCACTCTATACGTCCAGTACTCACATGTAACAGACCCTTGTATTCTATCACTCTGTAAGTCCAGTACTCACATGTAACAGACCTGTGTATTCTATCACTCTATAAGTCCAGTACTCACATGTAACAGACCCTTGTATTCTATCAGTCTATATGTCCAGTACTCACATGTAACAGACCCTTGTATTCTATCAGTCTATACGTCCAGTACTCACATGTAACAGACCCTTGTATTCTATCAGTCTATACGTCCAGTACTCACATGTAACAGACCCTTGTATTCTATCAGTCTATACGTCCAGTACTCACATGTAACAGACCCTTGTATTCTATCAGTCTATACGTCCAGTACTCACATGTAACAGACCTGTGTATTCTATCACTCTGTAAGTCCAGTACTCACATGTAACAGACCTGTGTATTCTATCAGTCTATACGTCCAGTACTCACATGTAACAGACCTGTGTATTCTATCACTCTATATGTCCAGTACTCACATGTAACAGACCTGTGTATTGTATCAGTCTATACGTCCAGTACTCACATGTAACAGACCTGTGTATTCTATCACTATGTAAGTCCAGTACTCACATGTAACAGACCCTTGTATTCTATCACTCTATAAGTCCAGTACTCACATGTAACAGACCCTTGTATTCTATCACTCTATAAGTCCAGTACTCACATGTAACAGACCCTTGTATTCTATCACTCTATATGTCCAGTACTCACATGTAACAGACCTGTGTATTCTATCACTCTGTAAGTCCAGTACTCACATGTAACAGACCCTTGTATTCTATCACTCTATAAGTCCAGTACTCACATGTAACAGACCCTTGTATTCTATCACTCTATACGTCCAGTATTCACATGTAACAGACCCTTGTATTCTATCACTCTGTAAGTCCAGTATTCACATGTAACAGACCCTTGTATTCTATCACTCTGTAAGTCCAGTACTCACATGTAACAGACCCTTGTATTCTATCATTCTATATGTCCAGTACTCACATGTAACAGACCTGTGTATTCTATCACTATGTAAGTCCAGTACTCACATGTAACAGACCCTTGTATTCTATCACTCTATAAGTCCAGTACTCACATGTAACAGACCCTTGTATTCTATCACTCTATAAGTCCAGTACTCACATGTAACAGACCCTTGTATTCTATCACTCTATATGTCCAGTACTCACATGTAACAGACCTGTGTATTCTATCACTCTATAAGTCCAGTACTCACATGTAACAGACCCTTGTATTCTATCACTCTATACGTCCAGTATTCACATGTAACAGACCCTTGTATTCTATCACTCTGTAAGTCCAGTATTCACATGTAACAGACCCTTGTATTCTATCACTCTGTAAGTCCAGTACTCACATGTAACAGACCCTTGTATTCTATCATTCTATATGTCCAGTACTCACATGTAACAGACCCTTGTATTCTATCACTCTGTAAGTCCAGTACTCAATGTAACAGACCCTTGTATTCTATCACTCTATATGTCCAGTACTAACATGTAACAGACCCTTGTATTCTATCACTCTATAAGTCCAGTACTCACATGTAACAGACCTGTGTATTCTATCAGTCTATAAGTCCAGTACTCACATGTAACAGACCTGTGTATTCTATCAGTCTATATGTCCAGTACTAACATGTAACAGACCCTTGTATTCTATCAGTCTATATGTCCAGTACTCACATGTAACAGACCCTTGTATTCTATCACTCTATATGTCCAGTACTCACATGTAACAGACCCTTGTATTCTATCAGTCTATAAGTCCAGTATTCACATGTAACAGACCTGTGTATTCTATCAGTCTATACGTCCAGTACTCACATGTAACAGACCTGTGTATTCTATCAGTCTATAAGTCCAGTACTCACATGTAACAGACCTGTGTATTCTATCAGTCTATACGTCCAGTACTCACATGTAACAGACCTGTGTATTCTATCAGTCTATACGTCCAGTACTTACAAGTAACAGACCTGTGTATTCTATCAGTCTATACATCCAGTACTCACATGTAATAGACCTGTGTATTCTATCAGTCTATACATCCAGTACTCACATGTAATAGACCTGTGTATTATATCAGTCTATACATCCAGTACTCACATGTAATAGACCTGTGTATTATATCAGTCTACATGTCCAGTACTCACAAGTAACAGACCTGTGTATTCTATCACTCTATATGTCCAGTACTCACAAGTAACAGACCTGTGTATTCTATCAGTCTATACGTCCAGTACTCACATGTAACAGACCTGTGTATTGTATCAGTCTATACGTCCAGTACTCACATGTAACAGACCTGTGTATTCTATCAGTCTATACGTCCAGTACTCACAAGTAACAGACCTGTGTATTATATCAGTCTATACGTCCAGTACTCACATGTAACAGACCTGTGTATTCTATCAGTCTATACGTCCAGTACTCACAAGTAACAGACCTGTGTATTATATCAGTCTATACGTCCAGTACTCACATGTAACAGACCTGTGTATTCTATCAGTCTATACGTCCAGTACTCACAAGTAACAGACCCTTGTATTATATCAGTCTACACGTCCAGTACTCACATATAACAGTCACTCGAACTCGGGAGCTCAGTGTTGTGTTTATTCCGTTGTCTACTTCACAGGCATACTCAGCTGCATCAGCACGATGCACGGGTTTGATGGTCAAGTTGCTGGGAGATTCCAACGACCCACAGGAGAATCGACCAGAACACACCAATGTCTTCTGGTTTAAGTTGATATACTTTCTCCACATCACCTTCTTTGGGGGAGGGTACGAATCAATGGAACACATCAGCTCAACATTTAACCCTTCTCTGATGGTGATATGATGAGGTGTAATGATGACTGTTGGACGATCTGTCAGTGGAAAGTAAAGAGAAAAAGAAAAGTATTGAATGTTTGCAGATCATTTTGTTTTGTTCAGTCTGTCAATTGTCGCGTTATGATATTAATCACTAATATTTCTATTATTTTCTGTATCACATATTAACGACAGAAAGGGCTAGTACTTTGACAAAAAGTGAAACATTTCTCACCTGTTATCGTGATTTCTGTTCTTTTAGGTTGTGGCTTGTGGCTGACTTGTTTAAAAACAACAAAACAAAAACCACTGTTGAACTGCAAATGAAATCAAAATGCTGCTATTCCTGTATGCTGCATATGATGTTTGTAGGTACCGTAAAATGTTTCCATTCAAAAATGATTATCACATGTAGCTGTATTTGCTGGGGAAATCACGCTAACAGGTGAAAAATCATCGCGGTCTTATAGGCTGAAAATTAAGATGCCCAACTGGCTCTATTATTGAACTATATTGCATGACCTGTTCATATATGAACTACGTCTGCCCTGTTCATATATATGAACTAAATGTATGTCTCTGCCTTGTTCATATATGAACTACATTGTACATGTCTGCCACGTTCATATATCAACTACATCTCTGTCCTGTTCACATATGAAATAAAAAATCTCTGCCCTGTACATATACAAATTGCATCTATTCAATGTTCATATACAAACTACATCTCTGCCATGTTCATATCAAACAAAGTATATATCTGCCATATGTTCATATCATACAAAGGATATCTCTGCCCATATATGAACTACATCTCTGCCCTGTTCATACATGAACAATACCTCTGCCCTGTTCATATATGAATTATATCTCTGCCCTGTTCATATATGAATTATACCTCTGCCTTGTTCGTATATGAACTACATCTCTACCCTGTTCATACAGAAACTTTAACTATTGCTCTGCCCTGTTCCTATATGAACTATACTTCTGCCCTGTTCATATATGAACTATATTTCTGCCCTGTTCATATATGAATTACATCTCTTCTCTGTTCATATAGAATTATTAACTATCTCTCTATGCTGTTCATATATGAACTATACATATCTACCCTATTCATATATATGAACTACATCTCTGCCCTGTTCATATATGATCTATATCTCTGCCCTGTTCATATATGAACTACATCTCTGCCCTGTTAATGAATTATAAACTATATCTCTGCCCTGTTCATATATTAACTATATATCTGCCCTGTTCATATATGAATTACATCTCTGCTCTGTTCATATATGAACTGCATCTCTGTAACACACACAACCCCTCCCCATAAGTATATATATTTCCTGGACCCAGCCTCGCTAACAAAAAGAAGATAACAGATGATGAAATTAATTGTCACAAGTCAAAGGTAATCTGTTCACAATTATATAGTGTATTTTAGAGATGTATTGTATCTACTTTAATAACAGAAATTATGGTGCACTTTAGATCATCTATTGTAAATACTTTGATAACAGAAATTATAGTGCACTTTTTAGCATTTATTGCAAATACTTTGATAACAGAAATTTGAGTGTATGTTAGAGCATTTATTGTAAATACTTTTTGATAATGGAAATTAAGATATTTTATACCATTTATAGTAAACACTTTGATAACGGAAATTGTGGTGTATTTTAGAGCATTTATTGTAAATACTTTCATAATGGAAATTATGGTATTTTATAGCATTTAAATTACAGTAAAAACACTTTGATAATGGAAATTATGGTGTACTTTTGTAACTGCAAATATTATATGCAGTTACATGTATGAGTCACATAGCTTACTAAAAGAAATTGTGTTACACTTTGATTACCAGTACAGATTTTGAAAGAAATGACTATAGACTTGTGGTTTTCATTGTTGAAAATTTTATTTTTGTGGTGTAAACTGGCCATGGGGATAAAGTAGAGAGTTAACTTTTGTTTTACACATGGCATCTTCAATGAGATCAACTCAATAATACGTCTGTCTGCATCTTCAATGAGATCAACTCAATAATACGTCTGTCTGCATCTTCAATGAGATCAACTCAATAATATGTCTGTCTGCACACTAATTAACCTGTTTAGTCACAAGTATTTCTGGTGATATCAACTCAATAATATGTCTGCCTGCACACTAATTAACCTGTTGAGTCACAAGTATTTCTGGTGATATCAACTCAATAATATGTCTGTCTGCACACTAATTAACCTGTTCAGTCACAAGTATTTCTGGTGATATCAACTCAATAATATGTCTGTCTGCACACTAATTAACCTGTTCAGTCACAAGTATTTCTGGTGATATCAACTCAATAATATGTCTGTCTGCACACTAATTAACCTGTTAAGTCACAAGTATTTCTGGTGATATCAACTCAATAATATGTCTGTCTGCACACTAATTAACCTGTTTAGTCACAAGTATTTCTGGTGATATCAACTCAATAATATGTCTGCCTGCACACTAATTAACCTGTTCAGTCACAAGTATTTCTGGTGATATCAACTCAATAATATGTCTGTCTGCACACTAATTAACCTGTTAAGTCACAAGTATTTCTGGTGATATCAACTCAATAATATGTCTGTCTGCACACTAATTAACCTGTTAAGTCACAAGTATTTCTGGTGATATCAACTCAATAATATGTCTGTCTGCACACTAATTAACCTGTTCAGTCACAAGTATTTCTGGTGATATCAACTCAATAATATGTCTGTCTGCACACTAATTAACCTGTTCAGTCACAAGTATTTTTGGTGATATCAACTCGAAGGGTAGTTTTGTAGCAATCATTTACCTAACATGTATAGTTACCTAAATCTGGCATTAGCATACATGCTCCATTACAACTGTATCTTCCTGATATATGCTGATAAAGTTGCAGCGAACTTGAACAATAAAAACAAAGAAAGGGTCGACCTCAGGATTAACATGTTAAAACCCATTTACGCGAGATGGATTGTGTCGGCTTTTGCTTCACTATTACACAATTAGTCTGTCTTGCCTACAATAAATTGTGCTCCGGTTGTTTTATAAATGTATTGGAATTTTAGTAGTTGTTTCTTTTAAAAGAGTGTGACACATAGCTTGCTAGACAACACATAGAAATAAGTGTGTCATATTATTAATGCGAATAACACGAACTTGCATTAATATTATAATCGTATTAATTTCAGGATCTACAGTATGATATGAATGATAGTGAAAGGGTAAAAATATTTTTATCATATAATTTCAAGCTTAATATACAACTCTTCTTTTTTTTTGTAAACTTTATACTTATCTATAATATTCCAGTCATGCAGCTGTTATTCGATATTCAAGTGATGTTTGAACATATTACACAGGGTCATTTTAAATAAAAATCACTTAATTAGCATTATGCTTGGCACACACCTGCAGATTAACGCCCACTCCACAGTCGTGTTGAGTGTTAATTGATAGGTGTGTGCAGGGCAAAGATGTGACAGACACGTCTAATCTTCAATTTTGCCCCGATTAGAGTGTTGTGTCGGCTGGTGTGTGCAGGTGCACATTTTCCGACTATTGCCAACTCGACAGTCAAGTCTAATCGGTAGGTGTGTGCCAAGCATTAAATGGTATCATTTTGCATGTCCCTACAACATAATAATTAATGTTTCAGGTCGTTGGAAAGCTTCTCATTTGAAAGGTTTTTGTTTTATAATTAAGAATGCATACATGAATTCTGCAGATTCGCAGATAGAAAATGATACAGACATGTTTACTTGTGTACTGGTACATGTAATTCATTTGTTAGAAACTGATACAGCCATATTTACTTGTGTACTAGCTGGTAGTTCATTTGTACATGTCAAGGAATGTAGTCCTGTCACCTGATTAATTTAGATCTAATTCAGAAAATTATACAGCCATGTTTATTTGTGTACTGGTAGTTTATTTGAACATGTCAGTGAATAATACTCCTGTCACCTGATTAATTATAAAATGTTGAAACTACATATATAATATATGTGAGGTGAAAAATATGTTATTTTATTTGATGTGCAACCTTGTACAATATATATATATATATATATATATATATATATATATATATATATATATATATATACACACAGATACATGTAGATAGATAGATAGATAGATAGATATATAGATATATATATATATGCATATACATATGCATATACATATGCATATACATATACATACACATACACACATATATATATATATATATATATATATATATATATATATATATATATATATATAGTCACAGTGATATTTTAAAATACATATCTAACAAGCATTTCAGAATGTCTTGTGATGGTGACTACATCATTAGTTGTATAGCTCTGAAAACAGAAATATCCCAAATCATTAAACTTTGCTGCTACTGTACTCACAAGTAACAAATACAGAGACTTGTGCGCTCAGCGTTCTGTCTACTTCATTGTATACTTCACAGACATACTCAGTTGCATCATCACGATGCACAGGTGTGATGGTCAAGTTGCTGGGAGATTCCAACGACCCACAGAAGAATCGTTCCGAACACTCTATTACGTCCCACTTTGAGTTTATATACTTTTTCCATACAACCTTGGTTGCTGTAGGATACGCATCGATGGTGCACATTAGCTGCACACTTGATCCTTCATTGATGGTGACCTCTTTAGGTGTGAGTGTGAGTGTTGGACGATCTGAAAATGAAAACAGTCCAGGACTATTCATCTTGGTTATCACACAATTCAGTAAATCACTGTTAGGTTAAAGGCAGAATATATTGTGGTTTGGTTGTAATGTTCAACACTTTACAATGGTTGATTTATATCCCTTCCCATTCTTCCACTAAAAGTATCTATATTGTCAATAGTGTCAGTTGATGTAAATTAAACGAAAAGGAAAAGTGTTTTGGAAAAACCCGCTGTTCTGTTTTCATGTGTAAGAAGATTATACCGCTGTAGTCAAGACATGCAGTACGTAATAAAACCCGCTGTTCTGTTTTCATGTGTAAGAAGATTATACCGCTGTAGTCAAGACATGCAGTACGTAATAAAACCCGCTGTTCTGTTTTCATGTGTAAGAAGATTATACCGCTGTAGTCAAGACATGCAGTACGTAATAAAACCCGCTGTTCTGTTTTCATGTGTAAGAAGATTATACCGCTGTAGTCAAGACATGCAGTACGTAATAAAACCCGCTGTTCTGTTTTCATGTGTAAGAAGATTATACCGCTGTAGTCAAGACATGCAGTACGTAATAAAACCCGCTGTTCTGTTTTCATGTGTAAGAAGATTATACCGCTGTAGTGAAGACATGCAGTACGTAATAAAACCCGCTGTTCTGTTTTCATGTGTAAGAAGATTATACCGCTGTAGTGAAGACATGCAGTACGTAATAAAACCCGCTGTTCTGTTTTCATGTGTAAGAAGATTATACCGCTGTAGTCAAGACATGCAGTACGTAATAAAACCCGCTGTTCTGTTTTCATGAGTAAGAAGATTATACCGCTGTAGTCAAGACATGCAGTACGTAATAAAACCCGCTGTTCTTTTTTCATGTGTAAGAAGATTATACCGCTATAGTCAAGACATGCAGTACGTAATAAAACCCGCTGTTCTGTTTTCATGTGTAAGAAGATTATACCGCTGTAGTGAAGACATGCAGTACGTAATAAAACCCGCTGTTCTGTTTTCATGTGTAAGAAGATTATACCGCTTTAGTCAAGACATGCAGTACGTAATAAAACCCGCTGTTCTGTTTTCATGTGTAAGAAGATTATACCGCTATAGTCAAGACATGCAGTACGTAATAAAACCCGCTGTTCTGTTTTCATGTGTAAGAAGATTATACCGCTGTAGTGAAGACATGCAGTACGTAATAAAACCCGCTGTTCTGTTTTCATGTGTAAGAAGATTATACCGCTTTAGTCAAGACATGCAGTACGTAATAAAACCCGCTGTTCTGTTTTCATGTGTAAGAAGATTATACCGCTGTAGTGAAGACATGCAGTACGTAATAAAACCCGCTGTTCTGTTTTCATGTGTAAGAAGATTATACCGCTATAGTCAAGAAGAACAAAAGCAATTCTTACACATTCAGGCTTTATGCAAGAAAGTAATTTGACATGCAGTATGTAATAAAAACAAAACAGACAATAAGGGCCCCTATTACGTGTGCATCGTTATGAAATGTTTTGCAACTGCATGGACACTGCATTTTATGTCCTTTGACAAATTTAAAACAGCAGTTTTCTTACTATCATCTGTCTAAAAATTATAAATATATATATATGGTTAAAAAATATCCTGCATAGTTAGATTAAAAGTGCATTTTATTACAAGATAACAGATACATTTAAAGGTCTTCAGGAATTCAACACAGTCTAAATTTTAAACTGATAACATATCACATAGCAATATTAGTGAGTTTACAGATTAGTGTGAAAGCATAGATTAACTGCAGTTATTTGTTCTTCTTTTTTGGTCGGACACAAAGGCATGTAAATACCGTTAAAGATTCAAACTATGTGTTTCTTTCTTTGAAGAGTAAATATACATACATACATACATACATACATACATACATACATACATACAATATATAGATATTCATACATCAATACATACAAGCTAGTGCCACGTCCGCCCACTGTTTCGTTCATGTAAGCGGGATCGACCGTGCAGATTGTAGGCCCCATGCATGTGGTTGAGTTAAAGAGCATCCTTTTCATGGATGCCTCGATAGCTCAGAGCGCATCGTGCATGGTTAGTCTCGCAATTTGCGGGCGATTAGGTGCCACAGGTTCGAGTCCCAGCAACGGCATGGGACAATTTGTGAGGCCAGAAAGGATTTAATTATCCCCTGTGCCAGTGCGTTAATATCTATGTATGTAACAGTCAACCTCGACATACATACAATATATAGATATTCATACATCAATACATATATACATACACACATACACACATACACACATACATACACACACACATACATACACACATACATACACACATACATACACACATACATACACACATACACACATACATATATATATTAATTTTCAATACTTTAGGGTACATAATGTTACCCTTCATACTCTCTGGCAGAAAGCTTCACATTGTGATGAAACTGTGTCTACACTCAAATGTAGATGTTAGGTGCATTAGTAATTTTCAAACAAATTACTTCAATAGCAATATTCCATTGGAGTTTTTGGAGTTCTCAAATGGGAAATATCATGTATCAGTTGTTATATTGTAAGGAGATGCAAAGTGATGCTATTGGAATACTAATGTCATTTATATTCAAAATTAGCTATATTATTACAATGTTTTGCTACATTACAAGAAAAACCAGTCTTTACTTTCGTTGATCACTGTCAAAATACTTTCAAGTTCTATGTCAGTATGTTTTTATTATTTATAATTTTAGACAAAATATTAACTTCAAGTTTTAAAACATGAAAGAAATAAAAAGTACCATTTGTCAAATACATGTATATCATATAAAAAAGAATTACCATTGGATATATTATATTTATTACGTATGAAGCCGAAATATGGTGCGAAAAGTGACTATCGTCGACCTTAGTGTTTTGCTGCATTAATAAAATTTTAAAATATAACATTATTTACAGGAGGTAATGCATGGATTCTAAGAATAATAATCAAACTATGTATGGCATTTATTGTTACAGATGCTCAATTCGTATTTAATGGAACATGTATTATTTTGGAAATGACAAATCTGAACGACAAAACTGTATTCCTGATTAAAATCATATCTCTGCACAAGCTACAGTCAAAAGGAAGTTAGGAAAAGTTGTGACTGCTTCCATTGTTAAGAGTCTGAACCTATTTTATTTTTTGTACATCTTAATGTTTATTTATGAATAAATAAATTATTTATTTTTAATCAGTTTCTAGCAAGATAAGCTGTGCAGTAAGGTCATCTAGAGCCTTTGTAAGAGAGAAAACACTTCCCAGCTCTTCTGACAGTTAAAGGCTATCAGCCACAAAATGTATTCTTCAAGAAACAATTAATTGGACTCTGTGAGAAAATACAGTGGTAGAAATAAGCAGAAGTCCACCGGACAAATACATCTAGAAATCTACTTGTCCGCCATCATTTTCACTTGTCCAAATAAATGGTTTGTTTTATTCAAGTACAAGGATGATGTTTTTGATTGTTTAAAATAAAACTGCATTGAACATTTTCACTTGTCCACAGGACAAGCACCAAAGTGCATTTGTTTGTCCGAATGGATTTACACTTGTCAGGACAAACAGACAAGTGCTTATTTCGAACGCTGAAATATGCCTACAAAATACTACTTATAGAAAGAATATGAGAGATCTTGCAATCCAGTACTCACACGTAACAATGATCTGGGCTGGTGAACTCAGAGTTTTGTTTATTTTGTTGTGTACTTCACAGGCATAATCAGCTGCGTCATCACGATGCACGGGTTTGATGGTCATGGTGCTGGGAGAGTCCAACGACCTACAGGAGAATCGACCAAGACATTCTACTACATCCCACTTAGAGTTTACCGGTATATACTTTTTCCATACAACCTTGTTTGCAGGAGGATATGCATCGATGGTGCACATTAGCTGCACACTTGATCCTTCGTTGATGGTGACCTGTTTAGGTGCGAGAGTGAGTGTCGGACGATCTGAAAATGAAAATGGTCCTTAACTATTCATCTTTGTTTTCAAATTATTTATAATATGGTAATAGTAAATAAATGGTACACTGGTTGGTATAACTTCATGTCCAATAGTTATACCCACACTTTACGAGGTGTAAAGGTGAATATCCCTATAGTTTTGGTCGTGGGGCTACACTGACTTATACCCCACTTTAGGTCGAGTTAATTATTATTATATCAGTTCTATGGCAAATATGATCAGTATAACTAGAAAGTAATAAAAAAATTTAAACAAAAATAACATGGACCAGACATCGTGACCCTCACATTTAATTCCAAGTATTTCACAGTTGTCCGTGTCACACGTGCAAATGCAATTTGATGCAGTTTTATCCTTGTGTGTTAGGGCTGTACTGGTATAGAAATGTATTAAAACTCATGGACATAGTTATATTTTCTAAGGATGGGGACAGTGTGGAGAAATTAAGAAATAAAATACCATCTCCGAGAACATTTTTTTATGTCTATATCCCCTAAAACACCATTCATATGTAGAACTAGAAATAATATTTAATTATTATTTTTTAAAAGGTTTGGGAATTTACTGTAGTGGGGTAGCTAACACCCCTACCACGCTAACTACAGCTCTGCACTTTGCATGCTTTTTAACAGTCGTATCATGCTATAAATCTCTCATGAAAACTGCTGTGAATAAGTGCGCATGTGTAATTAGATGGCTTGCTCTATTGGTTGAAATATTATGAAAATAAAATTTAAACTTTGTCACATGCAAACAATGTCACGATGCTAACCAATTTTTGTCGATGGCTAAATTGTTCTATTGGTTGAAATATTACGAACACATAATTTGAACTTTGTTATATGCAAATGATAAGTGTCACCAATCAAAGCAAGTTTTTCTTATTTGTAAAGGAGAATTGTGACGGATGGCCGCAAGTGTGGAAATAAGCCAGGGAGAAAACACAACAACTTTGAAGACCAGAATGGAATTGTTTTGTTTGTTTCGTTCAATTGAATACATTTTCTGTGCATTTTAATTTGGACAATCATGAAGATTTTAACTGCAGGAAAAATGTGTAGAGGCAGTTACACTATTGATTACCATGAACACGGCTTAGAACACGAAGTGTTGTAAAATACAAGTATGACAGCTGGACAGGTGTACCATAACGGTGAAAATTCATCTACATTCCCCCAATATGGATACCTAAAGACTTTAGTCAAGTGTTGGAAGGATTTAAAAGACAATGTGTTACAAACAGAACATCGCAAGTGTGAACATGACAGAAAGTGTTAGTAACAGTCATGCAGTCGTGCGCTTCTCCGAATAAGCACTTGCTCATCAAATGTAAGAAAAACAACGGACATACCTTCCGGATTTCAAAGTAAGTCATGACAATAAAAGTTGATTGTATTATTCATCATTTTTGGTTTTGGTTTTGGTTAAAATACAGGTGTAGTTAGATGAAAAGTGTACGTGTTACGAGACCGGAAATGGGGTATAATATACTGTATACAAGTAGATACTAGTACTATATATATATTTGCTGAGTGTGGGGGTATATACAATCTCTAATGTTGGGGCCAGTGTCCAGCTGGGGGGAGGGGGCACAAGCCAAATTTTAAGATTTATTTATATAGATTAGGAAAAAAAAAGACGACGTACACTTTTGTCCTGACACCTGCCCCCCAGTTCCTATGGCTTTCTGAAATGCCGTAAAGGCCATTACACGTCCCTGTGGTTGTTAACATACAAAGTGACAGGTGAAAAACGTGCTAAAGTAATAATAATGTTATTTACAGCAGTTAACGACATTTATAAATATATTCTTTTTTACTTACACATTATTATTCATTGTTTATTTACGTTTGCATACTGCTCTACATGTCGTAGTTTATAATCATACATTTACGTTATTTAAGGACTGCATGACCACAATTATTTTTTGGTTCATGTAAATATGCAGGTCATACAAACGAGTGCATATAATTTTTTCGGTTCATACTTGCATGAACCAAAAAAATAATGGCAGTCAGTTTTTATAATTAAATTTATATGCATACTTTAATAATACATAACTGAATTTACTTTGTTTATAGCTTTAAATACGCCTGTAGTATTGTTTGTGTAAACTTCATTCAAATCTGTTCCTTATATGTCGCGTAAGAATGCAAATGTTCATTCCATATATTATTTGAATCGGGTGTTCCAGCCAGTTCTTCACAACTGGTGTTATCCTGTCAGTGGGATTGTGCATATAAAAGATCCCTTATTAGTTAATTTGTTTGAGGATGAGAGCAGTATCCAAATATAAATAAACAATGAAAGAAAGAAAGACATGTTTTATTTAACGCATTTTATTTACAGTTATATGGGGTCAGACATATGGTTAAGGACCACACATATATTGAGAGAGGAAACCCGCTGTCACCACTTCATTGGCTACTCTTTCCGATTAGCAGCAAGGTAACTTTTATATGCACCATCCCACAGACAGGGTAGTACATACCACAGCCTTTGATATACCAGTCGTGGTGCACTGACTGGAACGAGAAATAGCTCCATGGATCCACCAATGGGGATCGATCCCACACCGACTGCACATCAAGTGAACGCTGTACCAATGGGCTTCGTCCCACCCCCTAAATAAACAATGATGGCGACAGCGGGTTTCCTCTCTCAATATCTGTGTGGTTCTCAACGATATGTCGGACGCCATATACCGTAAATAACATGTGTTGAGTGCGTCGTTAAATAAAACATTTCTTTCCTAAATAAACAAAGAATAAGAAAGTGTAAATCACAAAGGATATCTATTTACAAATGCTGTTAACATTAAACTGCTGTAAATTACAACAAGCAATCAGACTTCGATAGATTTGACTTTCATGCTACATTTTGTGTCATCGTTAAATAATAAAATGCTGGGTTTAAAAAACAAACAATAATAATTAGGAGGGCAACTACGGCAATTGCCGTCCCTGCCGTAGTGAAATTCGAACCCTGAGAGAGATCCACTTGCAATCCAATACTCACAGCTAACAATGATCTCGGCTTCTGAGCTTTGTGTTCCATTTATCTCGTTGTATACTCCACAGGAATACTCAGCTGTGTCATCACGATGCACGGGTTTGATGGTCATCATGCTGGGAGATTCCAATGACCCACAGGAGAATCGACCAGAACACTTTATTACATCCCACTTTGAGTCTATATACTTTTCCCACACAACCTTGGTTGCAGGAGGATATGCATCGATGGTGCACATTAGCTGCACACTTGATCCTTCGTTGATGTAGACCTGTTTAGGTGTGAGAGTGAGTGTCGGACGATCTGAAAATGAAAAGGGTCCATGACTATTCATCTTGGTTATCACACAATTCAATAAATTATAGGCTGAAGTCAGAATATGTAGTTTGTTTCTAATATTCAACACTTTAAAACGGTTGAATTATTCCCCTTCTTGGCTTGCATTAAAAGCATCTTTTGTCAATAATTTCAGTTTGACTTTACAAAAACAAGGAAAAGTGTTTTGGAAAGAACACCGTTATATTTGTATGTGTAATGTGTAAAAACAGTAGTCGAGATAAAAGTCAAACAGCAAAGCTAACCCAGTTTGAAGAAAAAGCTATTTATTTATAATTTGACCAAAGGTTTTCTAAACTGCACATTAAGACAGAATAATAATTATTTTTTAAATGCTGTATCTTGATCTATTTACATCAAGTGAAGGCAATGAATATATCGACTGTGACATTTTAAACAAGATGTTTTCAATGTTATTTTTAATTGCTGAAAAGCTCTGTTGATTGGAGGGTGTATACCACCAAATCAAATCCCATAGATGACAATAGTAACATACCGGTATGTGGCTAAAACTCCTACATGCAGAGTATCAATCAACATATGAAGAGTTTAGATGCAAAACGCGACATATCAATTTTTTTCGATCTAACGAAAAAGTAACTTTTTGTTCTGTTTTGCTCAATTGATTCATAAATGCAAAAGTATCATATTATAACATGTATGGATACAACTACCACGTACACCAATTTTCACAAATCTAACACTCTTATTTTCCGATAAATATAATTATTTTGTTTCAAAATGCAATATATCCCTATCTTCAGTTGTTTTCTACAAAATTAAGCCAGACATAAGAAATATATTGCTAAATCATGAAGATATTAAAAAAAAAAAAGAATATATTATTATGCTTAATTAACATTATATTACCTAAACAGTGTCTGGAGAAGGAAAAATCTAAATTAACGAGGAAGAATGTCAGAACACTGTTAGTCTACATAGAAAACAGGTAGAGATATTTCTTTCTGCAAGGCCGTACTGTCAAACCTAAATATATATAGCGAGAAAATAGTAAAATAAATTTAGTGTATAGTAATTTATAATTTTTCTAGTCAAGACAAAAATGGCACTTTTAAAATAAAAGGGACATATTAATTATTCGGGGGGGGGGGGGGGGGGGGGGGGGGGACGACTTCCAGTTAGATGTATGCATAGCCATGTTCTAGCACTTGTTCTATCCTACATTGTTTGCTCATGTTAATGCCAATAATACTTGTACATAAATAAAAAACATTAATTAATCTTATTTAACTTTTTTATCTCATTATGTCAATGGTAGTGGGTACATTGCAGTGTTCAAGATTAACGGTACCCAATATCCCGGGGATACCAGAATTTAATTTTGGATACCAGACTACAAGAACCCAGTATCCCACTGGGATAACATATAATACTAAATTCTCAGGTGGGATACCAGATTTTGAAAGGTTAGTATCCAACTGGGATACTGCCCAAAGTTTTTAATCTCGAACACTGCATTGACACTAGTCCAACTTAAAGGGACACACCCTAGTTACAGCTAGTTGTTAACCATTACAGTGTTGTTTTTCGCTATTAAACCCATTTTTTTCACAAATAAAATTGCACTTTACTTACTGTTTATTATTTAGAATATACATTTCCATTCACCTGAAGTGTTTTTTGGTAATCCTGGTTTTTGACCGGCCTCGGTGGTGTCGCGGTTAGGCCATCGGTCTACAGGCTGGTAGGTACTGGGTTCGGATCCCAGTCGAGGCATGGGATTTTTAAACCAGATACCGACTCCAAACCCTGAGTGAGTGCTCCGCAAGGCTCAATGGGTAGGTGTAAACCACTTGCACCAACCAGTGATCCATAACTGGTTCAACAAAGGCCATGGTTTGTGCTATCCTGCCTGTGGGAAGCGCAAATAAAAGATCCCTTGCTGCTAATCGGAAAGAGTAGCCCATGTAGTGGTGACAGCAGGTTTCCTCTCAAAATCTGTGTGGTCCTTAACCATATGTCTGACGCCATATAACCGTAAATAACATGTGTTGAGTGTGTCGTTAAATAAAACATTTCTTTCTTTCTTTTCCTGGTTTTTGTAATACCACAAAATGCATTTTTCGTATTTCATAAAATCACACGCACGTCTGAGAAAAAAACGTTGAGCAAACAAGGTCTAATCTATTTTTAGAGGGGATATTTCCATTTCAATGTCACAGACGTTGGTATATCACGTGACCGTTATCATTTTGGTTCGGTTTGTTTTCTCATGCACGGTTCGCGCAATCAACATCCGATTTGTTATTGTTCATTTGTGAGATTTTTCTTCACAGTTTGTGAACATTTTAAGTAACAATAAAGTTCAGACAAGTAAGTGTCTCAATACAAAACGTTACAAACCCTTAAAACCAATAATTTTGCTAAGTCTTACGATATCTGGAGAGGGGATACAACCAGGACAGAACAGTTGGAACATGTCCAGGAGAGGTGAAAGAAACGCACCCCAAGTCTGTGAAATTTGTCGTGACGTAGGCATTGTTGTGCTTTGATCGACATCTGCCGGTGACATCAGAATACTAACTTTCAAAATTATTTCAAGCAATTGGGACATGGGGATTCCCATGGTATTTATCGATATAAAACCTGCTTTTTCACTCCATTTGATAAAAACGTGATCTAAGTGTGTTACAGGTTTGTAGATTAACCAAATTATAATTTATTTTCGCTGGATGGAACTAGGGTGTGCGGCTTTAAATGACAGGAATTTTCTGGCCAGATGAACCAACATTCTATCACAATGGCAGGACTGACAGTACTTATTAACGGCTCTATTAAAACTTAGGTGCACCTCGAACTACGACTCAGCCAGATGTTACTTGGTTTAGTGCTAAACATCTTAATGGTGGTAGCACACAGAGTTCAGTCTCTACATTTTCAAATCTTTGAACGTCAATATACTTAACAGTAATGTTCACAACATTTTATCTCAATGTCATTGTTGAGCTTTTAATGAATGGTGATTTTCATATTTACAGGGGTGTATGAAGACCTTTCCCCGCAACCCTCCCCAACTTTTACCGTAGCTGGCTCACAAGTACCAATTTACTGTCTTTTGATAACCCTCCCCAACTTTTACCGTAGCTGGCTCCAGAAGTGCCAATTTACTGTTTTATGATAACCCTCCACAACTTTTACCTAAGTTGGCTCCCTAAGTGCTAATTTACTGTTTTATGATAACCCTCCCTAACTTTTACCTCGATCAGTTGGCTCCCTAAGTGCTAATTTACTGTTTTATAATAACCCTCCACAACTTTTACCTAAGTTGGCTCCCTAAGTGCAAATTTACTGTTTTATGATACCCCTCCCTAACTTTTACTTCAGCTGGCTCCCTAAGGAGCAGTCTCAAAGTTGCATAATGACTGCTTCATTTTTCGAAAACGTAAAGATTAGACAATAAATTACATGTCCACAAATAGTTCACCCAAATAACTTCATTTACTATTCATAAATAAACATTATCGCAAAATCCAGCAAGCTAGGGTGACCAACAGGTTAACACATGGAAGGAAATGTTTTATTTCACTATGCACTCAACACATTTTAATTACGGTTACATGGCGTCAGACATATGGTTAAGGACCACAAAGATATTGAGGAAACCCACTGTCGCCACTTCATGGGCTACTCTTTTCGATTAGCAGCAAGAGATCTTTTATATGCACTATCCCACAGACAGGATAACACATACCACGGCCTTTGATATGCCAGTTGTGATGCACTGGCTGGAGTAAGAAATAGCCCAATGGGCCCACCGACGGGGATCGATCTCAAACCGACCACACATCAAGCGACCACTGGGCTACATCCAGCCCGGTTAACACATGGTATCACAGCTTGAATATGAATTGCTCGCATCTCCGTATCGACAAACACCTAGCCGCTATTTTAATGGATCCATACATGATGAAATTTTGTATGTACTTTATATTTTTCGCAAAGGATTTTCGAGGAAAGCGCTGTTTCGGCGTACCAACACCTTACAAAGAAAAGGAAGTGTCTTTTGTGCTGGAAAAATATTTAGACAACTAACACAATGACGTATAAACAAAGATAATCAGCATTCATATGACGCCTATGGATCTGAATACTCACACGTAACAATCACCGGAACTAGTGAGCTCAGAGTTCTGTTGATTTCGTTGTGTACTTCGCAGGCATACTCCGCTGCATCATCGCGATGCACGGGTTTTATGGTCATCATGCTGGGAGATTTTAACGACCCACAGGAGAATCGACCAAAACACTCTACTATGTTCCACTCAAAATTTACGTATTTTTTCCACACCAATCTTGTTGAGGGAGGATATGCGTCGATGATACACATCAGTTGTACTGTCAGACCTTCATTGATGAGCGTCATCTTGGGTGCAATTGAAAGTATTGGACGATCTGTCAATGAAAATGTACTCATTAAACAACTGCAACATTAAGATAATTACATTTAAGCTTAGATGATTACATTAAAATTATAACATTAAAGTACTGCTTAAGCAAGGCTATTGGACTGGTAGGCATATTCAACAATATATAATTCACATTGCTTAATATCAACAAGTATAAATGTATATTGGTGTATTTAATTAATAAAACGGTTAAATGTGACAGCTATATGTCTGATATATTATAATGGATGCTGCCATCTTGTTCCATCCCAGTGAATATGCTGTCTGACGAGATGGTAGTTACATAATACTTACCGCGTCACATCAAGAATTAGTCTTAGAACTGAAGAAACAAATGTGCCTGATTTTGGTGGGATGATAAAACAGGCATGCATCGCAATGTTCCGTAATAATATCCACCCCAGTAAGCTAGCAATAAGTGTATATTATTTTTCAATACAAAATAAACCACCATTGTTAAAGTGGCTACAAAACAAGTTGAAATAATTGTATCATGTTTGTCCATGAAATAACCTACGTCCTGAAATGATAAACAGAATATTTTCTTAGTTAATTGGTCTATTCTTTTTAGTAGCCTGCACCATTGATTCCTGATTGGCAGATATATATACATGTATGGTAGGTAACCAGACAAGGCAATTAATTACTGCCACCTAGACCAAAAAAATGGTACCAGTATTATTAACATCACAGGGTATTGTGAAATAACCAGCCACCCCTAAAATGGTAATGGACATTATCACCCGTCATGCTTTATTACTGTAAATAATTCTGTAAAACTCTTAAGTAGACTTTCCCCATCTAAAATCACTGAACTGATCAATTACGTAGTCCCAAAGAAAAGAAAATTATTACTTGGGTATCATAGGTGATCGCTTATGCTCCAACGTATCCTACCAATAGGCCTAATAGTATGCATTTTTTTCTTTGGATTTTTTAAGAGAAAAATGCTATAACGTTAACCCCATTTCGTTCTGTTAATGCAAATTGAAATATATTTAGTTAAATAGTTTATTATATTATCAAGTCATTTATGTTGTTTTACAAATCAGGTTGATGAAGGCGTCTAATTGTCGTAAATTACTGCATTTGTTAACACTGTTTGTAGGAGACGACGTCACTTCCTCCCGTGCTAGAGTACCAGATACGACGAACAAGAAACAAAATAGTAAAGTGTCAATATGCGTTGGTGGTCCAGGTAAGATTAAGATTATTAACGTAAAGAATGCAGTACTGTTCTTTTATGATCTGAAATCATTGAGATTATTACTTTAAAGATTATTACAATAAGATTATTACATTCAAATTATAACATTCAAATTATAACATTAAGATAATAAACATAAGATTATTAATGGAGAGAAACCAGTACTGTTGTTTTATGATCTGACTTTATTAAGATTATTACATTAAGATTATCACAATAAAATTATTACATTAAAGATTATTACATTAAAGATTATTACAATAAGATTATCACATTCAAATTATAACATTCAAATTATAACATTAAGATAATAAACATAAGATTATTAATGGAGAGAAACCAGTACTGTTGTTTTATGATCTGACTTTATTAAGATTATTACATTAAGATTATCACAATAAAATTATTACATTAAAGATTATTACATTAAAGATTATTACAATAAGATTATTACATTCAGATTATAACATGAAGATAATAAACATCAAGATTATTAATGGAGAGAAAGCAGTACTGTTGTTTTATGATCTGACTTTATTAAAGGGAGAGTAAACTAAAACAAGAGCCTTATGTGTTGGAAAGATGCATACCCGGACCAGCAACACATACTGACACTTTAGCAAATGAAAAATGCGTAATTTTAGTGTCAATAAAACAACGTGATTGTTCCTGCTAACTGGGGGCAGCCATTTTAATTTATTTTCGAAGCGTCCGGTATAGCTAGATTGGTGCGAAGTGACGTCAGCTCCTGACCAACTCCTGTATGCACAGTGTAAACACAAAAAGCAGTAATTTTCAACAAGGCACTTCTCTTTGATCACCCTGACTTGTAAAACAACATAAATGACATGATAATATAATAAACTATTTAACTAAATATATTTCAAGTTGCTTTAACGGAACAAAATGGGGTTATAGTATACTCTGTTAAATAATCCAAAGGGAAAATGTATCTAATTATTAGGCCTGTTGGTATGCTACGATGGAGAAAAAAACAACAACCCACGTGATAATTTTCACTTTTTTGGGGACTTCATAATTTAAGATTAAGATTATTAATGGAGAGAAAGCAGTACTTACCGTTGCTTTTCTAGCTCTCTGTCTCTACCCATTTCTCCCTCCTTCCCTCTCCCCAGCTCTCTCTATCATATTACAAGAACGATGCGAGACGCAAGTAGACAGTTTACAACAGTGGCAGATCCATAAAATCCATTGGGGGGGGGGGGGGGGAGGCAATGACTTGAGGCAGAATGCCAAGGGAACTTTGGGGGAGGTTTGGGGTTTGGAGGGGGATCATAATTTTTTTTTTTAATTAATATATAATAAAATTATAACTCACAAAATTTAGGGGGACCAGGGCCCCTGCCCACCTATCCCCCGCAGATTTGCCTCTGTACAATATGCTAAACCAATTTCCTTTCCTTTATATACTTACATATGACAATTATGCTGATCTGTTTGCTTCTGGTAGTTCCTAGTGTATTTGTCGCATGGCAGACATAAGCTCCATTATCAGCGGTCGTCACATTATTGAAGGTCAACGTCGTATCAGGTGTGTTGGAATATCTGCGGTCATTCAGCTGGATAAGGATTCCTTGTTTCTTCCACACAACATGCGCAGGCGGCACCGCTCGTACGTGGCACGCGATAGACGCCTGTTCATGCAGGAGGAATCGGTGAGTTGGCACGGGCACCGTCACTATCGGAACATCTACGATCGGATAAAAAAAAAAAATGTTTTGTTTAATTATGAAGAATAAAAATAAATAAATAAATGGAATTAATAGATAAAAGAAATAAATTTAAAGGCTTTTGTAGGAGATATTGCTGGCACTATAATTTGCGATATCTCCGTAACCTTGATGGGTCAAATTTTAATCACAAGACAATGTTTTGTTACGTCGATCACTGTGTATGTTTCAGCGCTAAACCTACCATTAGAGACGTCACACCACTGCCGTTCTGCTACTTAACGTGTCTACTGCTGACATTCAATCCACATTACTGACATTGTTTACAACTGTCGCAAATGAAAATAATGATAACGGATGATAAAAAGAATACCCCCTTCGTGTCTTGTGATATCATAATTTAACAGCACTCGTTGATAAAATCTCGTGCTGATAAATTATGATATTACAAGACATGAGGAGAGTATCCTCTGTATATAGTGCGTAATTAATAGACGAAAAACCCAACCAACCAACCAACCAACCAATAGTGGTGTAGTGGTTAAACCATGAGTCTTGAGACTGGTAGGTATACTGGGTATATAATATTTAAAAACTCCAAGCGTCAATTGGCAGGATTCGTAAATTAATTAAGAAAGAGCTAGCTGTGTTGGCAGTTGCTCACTCGGTTCAAAACTAATTAACAGTTTGTATTAATATACAGATTTTTTAAATGTAAGAAAAGGTTAAAAGTTTGTTTTGTTTAACAACACCACTAGAGTACATTGATTTATTAATCATCGGCTATTGCATGTCAAACATTTGGTAATTTACACATATAGTCTTTGAGAGGAAACCCGCTACATTTTTCCATTAGTAGCAAGGAATCTTTTATATGCAGTATCTCAATGGCAGTTTGTTTTGTTTAACGACACCACTAGAGCACACTGATTTATTAATCATAGGTTATTGGATGTCAAATATTTGGTAATTTAGACATATAGTCTTAGAGAGGAAACCTGCTACATTTTTTCATTAGGCCAGGTCAAAGGGTTTAATGTGTACATTCACAACAAAAGCCAAAAAGGTGTACATTTGCATACTTGATCTTACACACAGACTCACACACACTACATGCTTTTGATAGGATTCTGCTTTGCTCAGGGTCTGGTTTACACAGGTTAATAATTCACTGTATAAATAAATAAATAAATAAATGATCAAAGAAACAAGCCGGCACTCACACTGTACGTATAGAAGCTGTGAGTCAGATCTCTTCCTGTCCTCGAACTTGTACTCCCAGTGACAGGTGAGAGTCTTGTTGTGGTCGTTGGGGCCTAGCGTTATGGCCAGTGAGTTTGTCGCCGACATCGTCCTGTGAACGTCAGGCACCGCGCTCTGATGCCCGGGGTACAACACCGATCCGATCTGCCAGCTCAATTCGGGCTGCGGCTGGCCGCGGTCAGACCTACAGGTGAAGATCAGCGGCTGGCCGGCACGCACCACGTTCGATGACGTGATCTTCGGATCAGAGGGCACGACTGGTAAAAAAATTATAATAAAAAAAATCAAGTTTAAGAAGGAAGGAAATGTTTTATTTAACGACGCACTCAACACATTTTATTTATGGTTATATGGGGTCGGACATATGATTAAGGACCACACAGATATTGAGGGAAGAAACCCACTGTCACCACTTCATGGGCTACTCTTTTCGATTAGCAGCAAGGGATCTTTTATATGCACCATCCCATAGACAGGATAGCACATACCATGGCCTTTGATGTACCAGTCGTGGTGCACTGGAAGGAGCAAGAAATAGCCCAAGTTTATGAATTAACGACATCACTAGAGCACAATGATTTATTAATCATTGGCTATTGGATGTCAAACATTTGGTATTTTTCACAGTCTTACAGAGGAAACCCACTACATTCATTAATAGCAAGAGATCTTTTATATCCACCATTCCACAGACAGAATGTACCATGGCCTTCGCTACCATTTTGTATCATGTTTATGTCCCAAGTGATATAATTTTCAGTCATAACGAGCTTTAGCAAGTGAAATAATTTATGGTAAATGATTGGTGTTTTTTAAAAATATAATAATAATAATAATAATAATAAAAATAAAAATAAATAAATATTGTAAATCAGAAAATGTTAGTACTTTGTGACAGACTTGTATACTATATACCTACTCGCTATGTCTACTTGGTAGTGTGTGACAGGCTGAGACTTGTATACTACATGTATATACCTACTCGCTATGTCTACTTGGTAGTTTGTGACAGGTTGAGACTTGTACACTATATACCTACTCGCTATGTCTACTTGGTAGTTTGTGACAGGTTGAGACTTGTACACTATATACCTACTCGCTATGTCTACTTGGTAGTTTGTGACAGGTTGAGACTTGTACACTATATACCTACTCGCTATGTCTACTTGGTAGTTTGTGACAGGTTGAGACTTGTACACTATATACCTACCTACTCGCTATGTCTACTTGGTAGTTTGTGACAGGTTGAGACTTGTACACTATATACCTACTCGCTATGTCTACTTAGTAGCTTGTGACCGGTTGAGACTTGTACACTATATACCTACTCGCTATGTCTACTTGGTAGTGTGTGACAGGTTGAGACTTGTACACTATATACCTACTCGCTATGTCTACTTGGTAGTTTGTCACAGGCTGAGACTTGTACCCTATATACCTACCTACTCGCTATGTCTACTTGGTAGTTTGTGACAGGTTGAGACTTGTACACTATATACCTACTCGCTATGTCTACTTAGTAGCTTGTGACCGGTTGAGACTTGTACACTATATACCTACTTGCTGTCTACTTGGTAGTTTGTGACCAGTTGAGACTTGTACGCTATATACCTACTCGCTATGTCTACTTGGTAGTTTGTCACCGGTTGAAACTTGTATACTATATACCTACTCACTATGTCTACTTGGTAGTTTGTCACCGGTTGAGACTTGTACACTATATACCTACTCGCTATGTCTACTTGGTAGTTTACGACAGGTTGAGACTTGTACACTATATACCTACTCGCTATGTCTACTTGGTAGTTTGTCACCGGTTGAGGCTTGTACACTATATACCTACTTGCTATGTCTACTCGGTAGTTTGTCACCGGTTGAGACTTGTACACTACATACCTACTCGCTATGTCTACTGGGTAGTTTGTCACCGGTTGAGATTTGTACACCATATACGTACTCGCTATGTCTACTCAGTAGTTTGTCACCGGTTGAGACTTGTACACTACATACCTACTCGCTATGTCTACTGGGTAGTTTGTCACCGGTTGAGACTTGTACACTACATACCTACTCGCTATGTCTACTCAGTAGTTTGTGACAGGTTGAGACTTGTACACTACATACCTACTCGCTATGTCTACTGGGTAGTTTGTCACCGGTTGAGATTTGTACACTATATACGTACTCGCTACTTGGAGCTCGTAGTTGGTGGCGGTGGTTTTGCCACTGATCACCGCGATGCACTCGTACAGTGTGGGCGGGATGGTGTTCATGTCGGCGTGCGGTACGAATTTGTACTCGATTCCCGCCACGAACCTGCTCCTCCTCTTGTAGGCGTACGTCATGTTCCTCTTGAGGACGATGAGAGGGTCGCGATTTATCCGCCATTCCATGTAGGTGGGGAATTCAGTCGGGTCTCTCAGTATGCATGCCAGTGTCAGTTCCCTGCCTTCTAGTGGAACAACTCTTCGGATTGACAAGCGGGAACCTGCAACCGTAAAACTGACTTATAAACACAACTGTTCATAATAGAATGGGTGCATCACTGCTGTGTGTGTGTGTGAGCAAGTACATGTGTGTTTGTGTGTGTAGTGTGTGTGAGTGCACGTGTGGTGTGTTTGTGTGTGTGTGTATGTAGTGTGTGTGTAATGTGTGAATGTAATGTATGTAATGTGTGTGTGTGTGTGTGTATAATGTGTGAGTGTAATCATTACATGTGTATGTAATGTGTGTGTATGTGGGTGTGTGTATGTAATGTATGTGTGTATGTAGTGTTTGTGTATGTAGTGTATGTGTTTGTGTATGTAGTGTAGTGTGTATGTGTATGTAGTGTGTGTGTGTGTGTGTATGAGTGTGTGTATGTGTATGTAGTGTGTGTGTAATGTGTGAATGTAATGTATGTAATGTGTGTGTGTGTATGTAGTGTATGTGTGTATGTAGTGTAGTGTGTATGTGTATGTAGTGTGTGTGTGTGTGTATGAGTGTGTGTATGTAGTGTGTGTGTGTATGAGTGTGTGTATGTGTATGTAGTGTGTTGTGTATGTGTATGTAGTATGTTGTGTACGTGTATGTAGTGTGTGTATGTGTATGTAGTGTGTGTATGTGTATGTAGTGTGTGTATGTGTATGTAGTGTGTGTATGTGTATGTAGTGTGTGTGTATGTAGTGTATGTATGTGTATGGTGTATGTTGTGTATGTGTATGTAGTGTGTATGTGTATGTAGTGTGAGTATGTGTATGTAGTGTGTGTGTATGTATGTGTATGTAGTGTGTGTGTGTATGTATTGTATATATGTGTATGTAGTGTGTTGTGTATGTGTATGCAGTGTGTGCATGTGTATGTAGTATGTGTATGTAGTGTGTGTATGTGTATGTAGTGTGTGTATGTAGTGTGTTGTGTATGTGTATGCAGTGTGTATGTAGTGTGTGTGTATGTGTATGTAGTGTGTGTATGTGTATATGTGTATGTAGTGTGTGTATGTGTATGTAGTGTGTTGTGAATGTGTATGTAGTGTGTTGTGTATGTAGTGTTGTGTATGTAGTGTTGTGTATGTAGTGTGTGTATGAGTGTGTGTATGTGTATGAGTGTGTGTATGTGTATGTAGTGTGTTGTGTATGTGTATGTGTATGTAGTGTGTGTATGTGTATGTAATCTGTGTATGTGTATATAGTGTATGTAGTGTGTGTATGTGTATGTAGTGTGTGTATGTAGTGTGTGTGTGTGTGTGTATGTAGTGTATGTATGTGTATGTAGTGTGTTGTGTATGTGTATGCATTATGTGTATGTGTATGTGTATGTAGGTAGTACTATACCAAATAACTTCCGTCTGGGTCAAAGTTCGAGGTGCACCGAACTTTTGATAGAGAAGTGAACACCACAAGTCCTGTGATTGGTTATAAATGTTAGTGTGTTGGTTGTAAAAAATAATAGTTTCATCTGGGTAAAATAAATGTGCAATTTTATTTCATCTAGTACCAATGTGTCAAGTAGCCTTGTGCTTGAAACATGTATGGGGTACCTGTAAAAAAAAGTACTCAAATTTTGTGCGAAACTAGGGTAGTCATAGACGCTACCCGTTATCTCAGAAACGAGCAGCTTGACCCCCATTTTTTTCTGATTCACTTTAAGTGTAAGGGGTGGTAGTATTTATATCCGTGGCGTTTATGTCGGTTGATACGTTGCAGGTAGGAGTTTTAGCCGTATATGTTACTATTGTCGTCTATGGGATTTGATTTGGTAGTATACACCCTGTAGTGTATGTATGTGTATGTAGTGTGTGTGTGTGTATGTAGTGTGTTGTGTATGTGTATGTAGTGTGTGTATGTGTATGTGTATGTAGTGTGTGTGTATGTGTATGTAGTGTGTGTGTATGTGTATGTAGTGTGTTGTGAATGTGTATGTAGTGTTGTGTATGTGTATGTGTATGTAGTGTGTTGTGTATGTATATGTAGTATGTGTGTATGTGTATGTAGTGTGTGTGTGTATGTGTATGTAGTGAATGTATGTGTATGTAGTGTGTTATGAATGTGTATGTAGTATGTTGTGTATGTAGTGTGTGTATGTGTATATTATGTAGTGTGTGTGTGTATGTGTATGTAGTGTGTGTGTGTGTGTGTAGTGTGTGTATGTGTATGTAGTGTATGTATGTGTATGTAGTGTGTTGTGAATGTGTATGTAGTATGTTGTGTATGTGTATGTAGTGTGTGTACTTGTATATTATGTAGTGTGTGTGTGTATGTGTATGTAGTGTGTGTATGTGTATGTAGTGTGTGTATGTGTATGTAGTTTATGTATGTGTATGTAGTGTATGTGTGTAGTATGTGTATGTATGTATGTAGTGTGTGTACATTGTGTTTGTGTATGTATGTGTATGTAGTGTGTGTATGTGTATGTAGTGTGTTGTGTATGTGTATGTAGTGTGTAAGTGTATGTGTATGTATGTATGTGTATGTAGTGTGTGTGTGTCTATGTAGTGTGTGTGTGTAGTGTACATGTAGTGTGTGTGTCAGTGTGGTGTGTATGTGTATGTAGTGTGTTGTATGTAGTGTGTGTATGTGTATGTAGTGTGTGTATGTGTATGTAGTGTGTGTATGTGTATGTAGTGTGTTGTATGTAGTGTGTGTATGTGTATGTAGTGTGTGTATGTGTATGTAGTGTATGTGTATGTGTATGTAGTGTGTATGTGTATGTGTATGTAGTGTGTATGTGTATGTAGTGTGTATGTGTATGTAGTGTGTTGTGAATGCATATGTAGTGTGTTGTGTATGTGTATCATATGTAGTGTGTTGTGTATGTGTATCATATGTAGTGTGTTGTGTATGTGTATGTAGTGTGTATGTGTATGTATATGTAGTGTGTGTGTATGTGTATGTAGTGTTGTGAATGTGTATGTAGTATGTTGCATATGTGTATGTAGTGTGTTTATGTGTATGTGTATGTGTATGTAGTGTGTGTATGTGTATGTATATGTATGTAGTGTGTATGTAGTGTGTACATTGTTTGTGTATGTTTGTGTATGTAGTGTGTTGTGTATGTGTATGTAGTGTGTTGTGTATGTGTATGTATGTGTATGTAGTGTGTGTATGTATGTGTATGTATGTGTATGTAGTGTGTGTATGTAGTGTATGTGTATGTAGTGTGTGTGTGTAAGCATGTGCAGTGTGGTGTGTATGGTTATGTAGTGTTGTGTATGTGTATGTAGTGTGTGTGTGTGTATGTGTATGTAGTGTGTTGTGTATGTGTATGTGTATGTAGTGTATGTGTATGTAGTGTGTGTGTGTATGTGTATGTAGTGTGTTGTGTATGTGTATGTGTATGTAGTGTGTGTGTGTATGTGTATGTAGTATGTTGTGTATGTGTGTGTGTATGTGTATGTAGTGTGTGTGTATGTGTATGTAGTGTATGTACGTGGCAAGTGTGACCCTTTACACAGTCATATAGTTCATGCTCCCATTTTTTTTTTTTTCATACATGAATGAAACAATTATTGCATTCATTTCTTATATACGTGTGGGAAAGTGTATATAAAAGATCTCTTGCTGTATTTGGAGAAATGTAGCTGGATTCCTCTGATGACTACTTATCAGAATTACCAAATGTTTTACATCCAACAGCGGATGATTAATTAATTAAAGTGCACTAGTGGTATCGTTAAACAAAACAAACTCATTCATTCTGATTGATAAACTTATATTAAAAAATACTTTCTTCCTGTTTGAACAAGGCTGAATATTAGAAGGCTTGATAGGCAGACTGAAGTGACACAGACACAAGACGGCAAGACCCCCATGGACGTATCACACAGAATCCTGTTCTTCAAGTATAACCATGAGTCATAGTGTATGCACTGCTGGTTTTGATATCCTGAAAGAAAACAAGAACAAATTTACAGCACTGCATGAAGCAGGATTTTTTGGTCACTTTCTACTGTTTTGTTTTAATAAAGCGTGTGAACAATATAAATGTATACAGGGAAATAGAACCAGTATGACACACGTATGTTATAACAATTTCATATGCACAACAAATGACATAATTTTGGGGACCAACGTCATAACATAAGGCGACTTACCCAGTCTTTGCTCTGTGTAATGGCAAAATGGAGTCATTTAATTGTCTCCTTCTAGTAAACCGGCCTCAGTGGTGTCGTGGTTAGGCCATCGGTCTACAGGCTGGTAGGTACTGGGTTCGGATCCCAGTCGAGGCATGGGATTTTTAATCTAAATACCAACTTCAAACCCTGAGTGAGTGTTCCGCAAGGCTCAATGGGTAGGTGTAAACCACTTGCACCGACCAGTGATACATAACTGGTTCAACAAAGGCCATGATTTGTGCTATCTTGCCTGTGGGAAGCGCAAATAAAAGATCCCTGGCTGCTAATCAGAAAGAGTAGCCCATGTAGTGGCGACAGTGGGTTTCCTCTCAAAATCTGTGTGGTCCATAACCATATATCTGACGCCATATAACTGTAAATAAAATATGTTGAGTGCATCGTTAAATAAAACATTTTTTTCTTTCTTTCCATATAACCGTAAATAAAATATGTTGAGTGCATCGTTAAATAAAACATTTCTTTCTTTCTTTCCTTCTAGTAACGTTTGAAAGGTTTTGACATGGTCCTTGTTATTCATAGAAATAATATTAATATTATGGATAATGTGGATAATAAAGAAATGTTTACGAAACTCGTGTCAGTACTCATGTACTACACTCGCTCTTGCCCAGGCAATACAAGAATCCTTACACTCGGATTTAGGGAAGAAAACATTTTTAAAAATTGTCTTCGTTTCTTCCCCTTTTGGGCCCCATGCACCCTTCATACCTCTGGGAGGTGGTAAGAATGACCAAATTCACAAATGTGTTTCTGCATGTGCCAAGGAAATTTAAAACAAAATTTGCTTGGGATTAGTAAAGTAGTTTAGGATAAAAGTCTGAAGGAAAAATAGAAAAGAAGAGTTTTAAATGCATTTGTGTATACAACTATAGTAAACTTCACCCCCACCCAAGGAACAAACGCGGGACCCAACATTAATGACATTAACAAATTAGATCAATCATCTGTTGACCTTTAAATCTATGTAGACCACCTGGTTATATATCATTTCTGGAAGTAGAGAAGAAGATTGTTTTGTTTTTTTAAGTCTTAATTTGCTCCTTCTGGGCTGTACTCTCAGGCCCCTGGGAGGGGGGGGGGGGGGGGGGTCAGCATGACCAAATTCACAAATTTGTTTTTCCATATCAATGTTTCTGCCAAAAAGAAATTTTTGGATATGGTACATGGAATTGAATGCAACCAGTTAGCAGGGGGTATGAGGGGGGCCTCACCCAGAAAGAAAATGGGTTAAGTTTAGGATTAGAGTTAAGAAATTCATACAGAAATAATAAGAGTAATTAATTTTGTCCAAAAAATCTGCCAAATTTTTTAGTATGGTGCCATGCATTATGGCTGCATGTGCCAAAGAAGCTTCAAACAAAATTTGCTGGGAATTGGTCAAGTAGTTTTATTACTCATAGAACGGTGGCAAGATAGGCGTGGTCAAAATTATATTAACTTGCAATTTACATTAAAAAACACTTCTGCAGAAATATCCAACTGACCAAAATATTACCTGTCCCTACAATTTTTTATTTTTTTGTATCTGTCAACAGTGGATTTTCTGAGCATTTTAAAATGTGCTTGTGTGCAGTCCTAAAACCCTTCACCTCCTTGGTTTATTGTTATATATGTATTATATACTATCTAATTATAGTCGGTCCCACATGGAATGCCTTTTTTTATTGATTTATTAATCATCGGCTATTGGATGTCAAACATTTGGTAATTTTGAAATATAGTCTTAGAGAGGAAACCCGCTAAATGTTTCCATTAGTAGCAAGGGATCTTTTATATGCACCATCCCACAGACAGGATAGCACATACCATGGCCTTTGATATACCAGTTGTGGTGCACTGGCTGGAACAACAAATAGCCCAATGGGCCCACCGAAGAGGATCGATCCCAAACCAACTGTGCATCAAGCGAGTGCTTTACCACTGGGCTACATCTCGCCCCAACTAGGCTACAGATTAGTTCAATCAATCAATCAATCAATCAATCAATCAATCATTTATTTCCGTATATGAATTATACAGACATGAGCAACACTATCAACAGCAAGATTTTGGTTTCGTGTAGGCTCCTAACATAATATTATACTTACACATGTATAGTCCGTTCCACAGAAAACGCAATTTTTCATGCTATGGAATTTATTACAAATTATTTATTTCTGAGCCGATTGATTTGTACGTTGCACACAAAACTACTAATTGTTTGTTATTTCTAAAACACTTTTATCAAACCAAACTGAAATTATTTACAAAAAACAGTTGTATAGAATCTGAATGATGGGATGAACTACAAGGCAAATGAATGGTCCTTTGTTTTTCACTTAGAACAAAAATTGGGGTTATTTTAAAGGAATGCTAAAGCAAGGCTTTTGGACGGGTGTGCATATTCAACGATAAATAATTCACATTATTGCTTAATATCAACAAGTATACTTGTATAGTTAATTAATAAAACGGTTAAATGTGACGGCTATTATATATAACGGACGCAGCCATTTTGTACCATCCCAGTGAATATGCCCTCTGGCGAGCTGGTGGTTACGTAATACCTAACGTGTCACGTCAGGAATTAGTCTTCGAACTGAAGAAACAAAACATACCTGATTTTTGCAAATGCATCGCAATATTCTGTAATAATATCTATCCCAGTAACACAGCAACATGTTGAAATAACTGTATTATATTTTGTATATAAATTAACCCGCGTACTGAAATAATAGTCGGAGTGTTTGGCTTAATTGGTCTTTTCTTTCCGTGGCCTGTACCTGTGGTTCTTGATTGGCAGGTGTATATTTAGACGGTCCCTAGACACTGTGTCTAGACACACTAAAAAGACGTGCCTCTTTTATTAAGATCACAGGGTATTGTGTGATAACTTCAAATCGTAATGGACTTTACCAGCTTTATTACTGTAAGTAATTCTGTAAAACCCTTGATTAAGTAGACTTTCCCATCTAAAATCACAAAACTTACCAATTACGTAGTCCCAGAGAAAAGAAAATTATCACTTTGGTATCGTGAGTGGTCATTTTTGCTCGAACGTATCCTACCAATAGGCCTAATAATATGCATTTTTTCTTCGGATTATTTAAAAGAAAAAAATACTATAACTCCATTTCGTTATATTGATGCAAATTGAAATATATTTAGTTAAATAGTTTATTATACTATCAAGTCATTTATGTTGTTTTACAAGTCAGGTTGATGAAAGCGAAGCGCCTTGTCGTAAATTAGAGCATTTGTTTACACTGTGCATACTAGACAAGTTGGACCTGAGCTGACGTCACTTCGCCCCAAGCTACACCACCGGACGTCACAAAAACGAAACAAAATGGCTGACCCCAGTTAGCAGGAATAATCACGGTTTTTTATTAATTCTAAAATTACTCGTTTTTCATTTGTTAAAGTGTCAGTATGTGTCGGTGGTCCGGGTATGCATCTTTCCAACACGTAAGGCTCTTGTTGGAGTTTAGTCAACCTTTAATGACAATTTAGTGGAAATATTTATATGGTAAAGGCTCAAATAAGGTTTACATTTTTTTTTAATTCCACTCAATGTGCTAAACGGAGTTATACTTGATGTCAATACTGACAGGCATTACATTTATACCAGTGAATAGTTTGTAAAATATCTCTCTATTTTTAATGAATTTATTCATAATTAACACAATTTATACAATCAAAACTATTTACAATGGTTATGAATGGATTATGAATACTATTCACTACAACAGAGGCACAAAAATGTTGTATATCTTTTGCAGATCGAATATAATAATTAAAAACAAAATCTAACAATAGGGGTCTTAAAAATCATAAAAGTTAAATGTTTTGGCCTTGTTGATCTGGCAGGTGTGAGGTCCACGCAACAATATTCCGGAATTATGCCCTATCATTTGCAATTTTGTAAAGAGATGCTTTAAGTTGCGTGAAAGCATATGAGTTGGAAGTAATTTCAAATTGTTTGCATTTCACATCTGTATAAACTAATGGAGAATGTCCGAGGGTGTGTGGATTCGTGAAAAATAATTCACAAACGCCATAGTTGATGGTTTTTTATGGCTCTACACTTCTGACAATATTTGCTTTTACCTAAATATTAATATCACTAGTAATATGGCTTAAATTACATATGTATTTGTTGATTCAGATGTTTGTTCATGTAATTAATGTATATTTATGTTACTGTTACTGCAGATAAATGTATATTATATTGTTATTTTTGCTCTGCCCATATTCGGGTGTTATGCAAATAAATTATTCTTATTCTTATTCTTATGACACACACCGATTGTTAATTCATCTTTCTCCTTTTTAAGTTAATTTCTACGAGTCATGTGGACCCGATATCGGTAATTTTAAGGAATAAACAAAAACGACTTGGTAAAATTAATGGTTTTAGGGGTTTGTAAAGTTTTGTATTTAGATACTTACTTTTCTGAACTTTACTGTTTATAAAAATGTTTTTGAACTGTGAAAAAAACCCTCATAAATGAACGACATGCTGATGACAACAAATCGGATGTTGACTGCGCGAACAGAACACGAGAAAACAAAGTGAACGGAATTTTAAGCATAACGCTGTTAGGGACGTCGACGATATATATTTTTTTTATTTTAGCGCTAACTTTTTATTATTTTTGTTGTTGAAAATATTTCTTTTAAAGGTATTCTATCAGTACAGTAAACCATCGCTATTATTCATGTCATATTTGAAATTGTCCGATGTCCCTACTACAAGTTATTTATTTCTGAACAGATTGCACACAAAAAATAGTCTGTCAGTTTCAGAGATTGGAAATTTGGTTATTTACAAAACACTTTTACTTTCCTTCTTACGTTTTAACCACAACAGAAATTATTTTTAAAAACCCACATTTTTGTAGGATGATGGGAGTCATGGGACGGACTATAAACTGTAAATTGTTGTTCAAAAACATAAAAACAAACCTCAAGTTTCGACAATTGATCTTTTGACATTTACGCCTACATCCACCTGTCAATGTCAAACATCTACTGTTAGCTTCATGACGTCATATCCGATTAAAAATAACAAAATAATGTCCTACTAAATACAGTCGTTTATTGATTATTAGTAGTGATGGAAATGACGAGCGAATATTCGAATACGAACTAAACAACAAGACTCGCCAAACTAACGTTGGGTTGTTTCGTTTTTTTACATACTGATCCCCCCCCCCCCCCCCCCCCCCATCCTCAGTGCAGGAAAAACCCATCAATTTCGGGCAAAAACAAGAGATTCGGGCAAAATGAGCTCGCCTGAACCATTTTCACCATATATTTCAATAATTTTACCCACAATATTGGTTGTAATCTATGTAAAAATGTGTAGCGATTCGTTTGCAACCCTATTTAGCTATTATGTACGCCTATGGTTTGAATTGTGCAATAGAATTTAAAAAAGAAAAAAAAGAAGCAAATAGCTAATCTAGCTATCAGGGTTTCTGCCAGAGGGTTAAACGGGTATGATAAAAAAAACATTTTGCAGAGTTTTCTTTTGACAAAATTAATTACTCTTATCATTACTGTATGATTTTCTTAACCCTAACCCTAAACGTAACTCATTTTCTTTCCGTGGGAGCCAAACAATATTTTTGTTTTTCCCGCCAAAATGGCAGGGCTCCATGTTTGATTTGATCATGATAACACTTCTGTCCCGGATCAGGCCCCTGGCTATCCAGACACGGGACCCGGGACGGACATGCTCGAAACCATGACAAAATTATCCGTTCCGCTCATGATAACATTATGACATCAAGTCCTTCTACAGACAACAGTAAAGGCAGGGCCGTACCCTCCGGGGGGGGCTGGGGGGGGGCAGCTGCCCCCCCCCCGAGAATCTTGT
Organism: Gigantopelta aegis; assembly: GCF_016097555.1. Taxonomy (NCBI): domain Eukaryota; kingdom Metazoa; phylum Mollusca; class Gastropoda; order Neomphalida; family Peltospiridae; genus Gigantopelta; species Gigantopelta aegis. Next base: position 1,454,249 of record NC_054709.1, read on the forward strand.
CCTTTTTTCTTTTTTTTTATATATCTCCAGTAATAGCATAGAAATGTTTAATCTTTATAGTATGTTAAAAATTATTTATAAAATTTAGTGCCCCCCCCCCCCCCCATGGATTTTGGTCAGGGTACGGCCCTGAAAGGGTAATTATTTTTATAAGTGATTGCCAATTTTCATTGACATAAAACGACTACAAGTAACCGAAACCGTTTAATGTTATTCCTACCCCGTATCTCAGTGAATCTAAGATAGGTTTTGAAGCCCTAATTTCAAAGTGCTGTATATATATATATATATATATATATATATATATATATATATATATATATATATATATATATATATATATATATATATATATATATATATATATATATACACAGTAGAATCTCATTGGCTCGAACGCCCAACGGTCGAACCTACCGGTATTCTCGAACCAAGAACAATGTCCCGATTTTCTCTCTCTATTAAACTCTTTTATTTTGGTGCTGATTGGTCGAATACCCCTAGGGTCGAACAGAAGCTTTCTCTCGAACCAGTTTATTAGTCCGAACTGTAAAATTAAACATATATAGCTCGAACAACTAAGTCTATCCGAAGAAGTACAAAAAATAATTTATATTTATTTACGAATTTTTCATTGACCCTTTCACGTCAGTCACAAAGTAAGTTAATATAAATTCGGAAGTGGAACGAATTAATCCTAGATCATATGCCGGCTTCTCATGTTGTTTATTTAGCACCTATCGGTAATTATCTTTCTAGTACAGATAATAGTACTACGACAATCGTGAGCTGAATGAACCTTGCATGAAACACCAATCAATTGGTGAGCCTAGTTCGGCCTCGCCGGTTTACTTTAATCATTTTAATCGCTACTCTACGCATCAGCGTCGGCATATTTTGTTTTTAACTTGAAATACAGGAGAGATCAATGTAATGTAGTGATTGCAACAATAAAAGGTAAAGGGCCTCCGCCTGTGCTTCATGCACTTTCATTCTTTTCTCAACGTTGTCAATACGTCGCAAAAGATTCTACAACAGCATAATAAAGAACGATTTTTTAAATTAATAAATATTTATAAATACAGACTACCAGTGTGTTTGTTATTTGTTTATTCAACGGTGATAAATAATAGTTACAAATATGTATCTCATCCGACATTTGAAGGCGACTTCGTTACTCATGAGTCAATTGGACCATCTCGCCCAAGCCAGTTTTACGGAAATATGCGAGGTATTCCGATATATATATATATATATATATATATATATATATATATAAAATAAAAATAAAAAAACATGCCCCAGACATGGTGAATTTTTTTTTTCTGAGACACTATGAGGTGTACTGATTCAAAACAACTAAAAAAAACAAAATGTTTCCTTTACTTTTTTCCTACAAATTTGTTTTTGCAAACAGGCTACTATAGTCCATGGGCTCGGACCCAAAATGTGACCAACCGGTACCATCTTGGGTGACAAATTCTAGTTATGTTTTTTGAAGAGGTACATATATGAAGATGTTATTCATATGTGATAACATTTCCAGATGGGTAGCTTACGGGTAGCTTTAACACACTTTCTGAGGGAACCCTAAAAACGCAAAACGTCGTTCAGTACACAGTTATAACATCTCATAAAGAGTTATTGCCTTAAAAAATCATATATCATAAATTAACTGGGCTTCATTTTAAAATCTTAATTAATCATAAACAGCAGTCATGAATACATTTCTGGTTTACACATATTTGTAACTCGATTGGCTGATAGATATTTCTACTATAAATTAAAATGAAAACTAACAAATCCTTCAAAAGTACTGCCAATGTTTTGGCTAACTGGCAAAATAATATCCCATAGTGATTACTTAAATTTAAATTCGGTCAATACCATCAGTATGAAACACCTTGTCATCCAACTCATTTAGTTAATTGTCATCTTTATCATCGTCAGTATCGAACTCAGGTTGCATATCATCAGTTTCCGTTTCATCATCTGATTAAGGCGACTTTGAAGTTCCAACACAGCTGTGGGAGCTGGTGATATAGTCATCCACTGGATTCCTAGATTTCCTTCTTCATCAACAATCCAGCCATGGTCAGTGGGACTTGGTATATCAGATTCACACTGAAGACACAGCTTGATAGTTAGCACACAAATCATGTTCAGTCAAGCAATCCAAACATGGAGGCAATTGTAACGAGTTAACTTCACCCCTCTTGGCACAGACGATCTCATAGGGACATACATTGATACCATCCACTGTACCACTGGGTACATACATAGCACAGGTAAAAGACTGGAGCTTCTGGAGAAGATTTGGAGAAAAGTCCCATGTTTGGCCAAGATCACTGGGAACAGTCCTGTCATGCAGGCGACAAATTGTGTTTATTAGCAACGTCTGCTGCAGTTCTGGTGTCTACATTTAATGTTGATATCTGTGGAGAACCTATCCTCTCTCCAGAATTATACCATGGCTGGTGCATTTCCTGAACATTGATAGATCTTTTCTTGGTCTTAGAAATTTGAGGTCTGCAGACTGGTAACTGTGGATCAATAAACTCTGGCTGGATGGCAATACCATTATGCGGTGTGAAGTGCCACCCCCACTTAATGTTTCCTCAAGTCTGTCTATATTATCCCAAACCAATGTGGTAAAGACGTGGATTAATATTTGATGGCAAGTTTACATTTTTGGTGGATTCTGTAGCAGCTTTTGTAGACATAATGCTGTTTCAATCTACTCAGTCAATGCATAAGACACACAATGACCAAGTCTGTTCAGCATCTAGATCAGCTCTACATTTCCGGTGAGAGACTTCACAACCAGTGGTAATAGTACATGTTTTGGTGGACGTCGTGTGCCACCTGTCACTGCATAAACGATGTCTTGCCCAAAAGAGTTTATTTGTCTCTCTACTCGTTCACTCCGGGTAGACTCATCTTTGTTTCCAATTATGATTACATTCAGGAATGAATAAGAGAGCTAGGGAGATTTGCCGAGTCTGGAGTCAATTCTGATGGTTGAGGAGGCCAGTTATCATCCATATCTTGCTCTTTGATCTCAGCTCGCATTTGAAGGGCTACTTTTACAGTTAACGATAAGAGGTCTGTATCACCAGATTTAGATGCATTCAACTCACTTTTCATCGTAAGAAGATCAAGAGCTAGTGTGTCCCTGGAAAGATTGTCTGGTTATACTACTAGTTTCACCTCACTATCACTGATAATGTCTAGTGAATCCCCAAACTCCGATTCCAGTTTACGACGAATGTGCTTTCTTGTCACAACCTTGATGTCACTACAGCCTTGAGATTCCATACATGATACTAACCAAGGTGTTAGGTCAGTCATTAGGAGAATATTAGGACGATTGAACAGCTCATTTCTGATAAATTGAAACATTTGTTTGTATGCATAGTCCTCAATCGTTGAATATTCAAGGTCAGAATCAGTGGATGTACTTTGTTCATCACTCTTATCAACTGATTTGGTGTACAAGCGATAGCAACTTTGATTATAATGGCCTTCAGCTGCCACTAGATCTCGACTTAATACTGCTAACACGTTTTTGTCCATTTGTTTTTGTCCATTTTTTCTGGTTGCAGCAGCCCGCAGCTGTGCATCAGCTGCATGTGTAGTACACATAACCAATTCTTCACGAGTTCTGGTTCCCTTCAAATATTTGGTTTTCTTGGTACACAGGATACATTTTGCTTCATAGACTCTTGATTCACTGGACTTGTCTCTGATGGATCTTGTAAATGTTTCACACTTATAAGTATCTGGACAGATATTGGATTTTGACACAATGTCACTGAGAAGCCTCTTCATGGTGAATATACTGCAACATTTCCTATGGTATTGCAGTTTTGGTATTTCATTTACTTCTAAGCCCGATGCAATGTTCAGAATTGGCAAATGAGTGCGTATTTGAGCAGACCTCAAAAGAGTTTTCCACGAATTAAGAGAGAGAGAGAGAGAGAGAGAGAGAGAGAGAGAGAGAGAGAGAGAGAGAGAGAGAGAGAGAGAGAGAGAGAGAGAGAGAGAGAGAGAGAGGTACATGAGTGCCAGTTTGAGACATTATCTTATAACAAATGGTTTTAAACCAAAACGTGTCTAAGAAGCAAAAGAGAGTTAGATACAGTTGGAAGGCACGGATTGTATGAAACGTCGTCACCAACGGGCACGCACGTAATATTTAAGTTCTTACAAACTCCGAACAAGTAACTTAATATAGTTTACTGGACAAACATTGAACAAAAAGCGTAACACTTAGTGATGCCATAGGCATATGACGTATAAACATGATGTCATACTTTTATGGTTACTCAAGACACGTGGGTCATAATTTAGGAAAGCTCATTTGATCTTTAACATGTTGAACACGAAATTGATCTACAACGGGTCATCTCTTACACAATGGTGTGTGTGTGAGAGAGAGAGAGAGAGAGAGAGAGAGAGAGAGAGAGAGAGAGAGAGAGAGAGAGAGAGAGGGGGGGGGGAGATGCACCACAAAACTACAGTTATATTACTGGGACATCCACCGAGGAGGTTCGATCCTGCGACCCAAGCTCCCAGACAAGCATTCAACCAACTGAGTTAAATCCGTCCCCAGTATCATTTGAATATCACTAGCATGTGTGAAAAGGACGTGGGATATTACAATATTTATTGGTTTTGTGATGGCCATCTTGGATTTGCGTCTATCTTGATTAAGCTACTCGTTTGGAAATGTTATCACCTCAAAATAATATATCCACAACTATACGAACAAGGTGATGTGGCTTGAAATTTGCCACCTCAGATGGTACCGATTGTCACTCTGGACCATGGACTACTATAGTTAACAATTAATATCGGGTACGTAATCAAAATAGCTAAAATGTGCGAAGGAGAAACATCAGTTAGCAAGTTCACAAGACTAGATTTAAAAGAAAATAATAATAAAGCAATGTTTTTTCAGTAATGGTGCATTACACAAAAACAGCATACCTTTCATTTTAAACACGTTAGGATTGGTTCTACATATATATATATGTTCAACTTCTGTCTTCAATATTTTGATTATTTACGGTTTGAATAAATAATGGTGTTCATCTCTAATATCTGTATAATACATTCCTAAAGAAAACATCATATGTAAAATTTGTAATACTATTACAAAGTTTACAAAATGTTTTCTTCAGGAATGTTAAACCATATTCCTGTCTTTACTGGTAATCTTAAATTTGATATAGGCAATTCAGGGCCGTAGCTAGGATTTTTTGTTGGGTGGGGGGGGTGCAATTGAGTAGTTAATAGTCTAAAACTCCTTAAACGGTTAAGAGAATTTTCTTTAAGTTTCTATAATGCTTTCCGAATTTTTGCAGTTGTCCACACACACACACCCTTGCCCCCCCCCTTCTCCCCCCCCCCCACTATCTACGGCCCTGCAATTTAGTTATACAGTATCTATTTCGGTACGATAATCTCGTCAAATAGGTTTCGAAGTAAAATTTCCTTTTGAATAATTTATCAAATTGGCCGTAAGAAAATTCTTGTTTATATGATTTGAAACTGACATATTGATTGGTGTAGATGAACCCCATTCCCGTGTTATTAAACTTTAAAATACTTTTTTTTATGAATTTTGGCCGCATGCTTGACGTCACTAGTAACACTTATTCTGAAACTCGAGACATGCTTTACATTTCCGACTGAATGCACGAGGCAAGCTTCATGCAGGACCGATCTTATGATCAAAAGGAATCACATTATTCATCTCATTTAACTTAAAGTGATTTTCCCCATCCGACCTTGCTGCTAATCGAAAAGAGTAGCCCATGAACTGGCGACAGCGGGTTTCCTCTCTCAATATATGTGTGGTCCTTAACCATATGTCTGACGCCATATAACCGTAAAATAAAATGTATTGAGTGCGTCGTTAAATAAAAGATTTCATCCTCATGTCATGGGGGCTCCCCTAAATGGATTTTCTGGATCCGCCACCGGAAATTGCGCCCCTGTCCAAACATCTGACACCCATCTTTTAGATAAAGTCTGACTTTAATATTAACTGTTCAGTGGCGCCCCCCCCCCCCCCCCTCAAGTGGTGCCCTGGGCACGGGCCATACCTGCCAAACCCTAGGTACGTCACTGTATGATATAGCGAACGTGATTGATCATGCCTCATGGTCAGCAATGAAGAACTCGAGAAGGAACCAAAAACAGAATACTTTGAAAGTATTTGGATGTTCTCACACCTTGGTGTCCAATGTACATTTTTGTAAATAAGCTCATACATGGGTTTGTGTTGAAGATGGGAAAAGGTACTTTCCAGTCTACAACATTGACATACCTTCAACAATGTGATAAAATAAGATTACACTACATACACTAACGCACTCTGCCCATTATGGCAGTGGTCAGAATGGAAGGTATATCTATAATTATTTTTGAATGACGCTGGACGTGACGATGTGGATGAGAAAGACTTAGCAACAACAGAGCTGTCTCATGAATAAAATTATACTAGATTTATATAGTTCCACCGAGCAAAGATAATTATTGAAGGACTATCAAAATACATTTTAGTCTCATGGCGTGTTCACCATTAAAGGCGGGACGTAGCCCAGTGGTAAAGTGCTCGCTTGATGCGCGGTCGGTTTGGGATCACTACCCATTGTTCGCCATTTCTCGTTCCAGCCAATGCACCACAACTGGTATATCAAAGGCCATGATATGCGCTAACCTGTTAATGGTTTTTGACATAATAATTTTTGCTATTTTGTGTAATTTGAATATTGGCAAAAAACATTCTAGTTATCCCATTTAGAGCCCCACATTATCCTTAAAACCCATTTGAAAAAAATGACATCTGCCCTGGGAGTGTTCCATTGTGACGCCAAAACTAGCCCGTAGCCAGCATTTCGAGTGGGACGGTTCGACTAGGTATTTGTTGGGACTTTTGAATATGAAGTTGTTTGATATACTAGCTTTATATGAGGTTCCAGGGGCATGCTCCCCGGAAATTCTGAAATCTCTGAAAGCCTAAAACGCGTTTTCCTGGCATATGGAACTTGAAAAAAGTATATTTTAAGACAACGATTTTCGACTATTTTGTAGATTGTATTTTTGTTATTAAGGCTATTTTTTTTTTTTTTTAAATTCAAGATAATGAAATTCTAGCACACAACAGGGTGTATACTACCAAATCAAATCCCATAGACGACAATAGTAACATATGTGGCTAAAACTCCTACCTGCAACGTATCAACCGACATAAACGCCACGGATATAAATACTACCACCCCTTACACTTAAAGTGAATCAGAAAAAAATGGGGGTCAAGCTGCTCGTTTCTGAGATAACGGGTAGCGTCTGTGACTACCCTAGTTTCGCACAAAATTCTAGTACTTTTTTTTACAGGTACCCCATACATGTTTCAAGCACAAGGCTACTTGACACATTGGTACTAGATGAAATAAAATTGCAATTTTTTTTTACCCAGATGAAACTATTATTTTTTACAACCAACACACTCACATTTATAACCAATCACAGGACTTGTGGTGTTCACTTCTCTATCAAAAGTTCGGTGCACCTCGCACTTTGACCCAGCCGGAAGTTATTTGGTTTAGTACTACCAACAGGAGTTAAGGGTACTGACCCAACGTATATTTAAAATATTCTCGGCAATTGCTTATTATAACCCTAGTAACAGAAAAAGGTATGTGTACCTCAGAACTATGATCAGTTCCTTTAATAATGAACATATCTGTGAAAAACAAATCACATTACGTCCTTAAAAATTGTATCGTCACGAATGACCGCCAACACATGCAGCCCCTGTTAAGAGTAGGCCTACAGGTGTAGTCCTCAGAGGTTTTTGGAAATAACCGGCATGATAAAGCAACTTCTATGCCAATATGACATAAGAATATTGCTTGATATATATGGAAGCCAGTGTTGATTTGAATCTCTATATATAGATCAAGGCATGAACATTTGTTTTTGGCAGGAGCGACCTTTCGATCAACTAAGTTAAAGAGACATACCCTAGTTTTTAAACACTAAGGCATAATTTTGACTATTAGAGCCGTTTTTCATAACTGAAATCATAGTTTATTTAGATTTTATTGTTTAGATTATCCATTTCCGCATATTTGGAGTGTTTTTTGGTCATGCTGGTGGTTTTAATATCACAAAAGGTATTCTCATCTTTTTTAAAACGCACGTGCGTCTGAGAAGTATCAGTTATGGAGTCGGGTTTTGGTCTATTTTTAGAGGGTATTTCATCATTTCAAAGTCACGGACTCATGTTTCACTCAATTGTAACTTTATACAAATGTGTTACAGGTTTGTAGATTAACTAAACTTAGTGTGCATTTTCATGGGCCGAAACTAGGGTCTGTCCCTTTAACTCAATCATTTTTAATTTTGACGGACCATTCTAAATATAGCGTCAAAATAAACTTTTTTAATTGGCTTTAATCCTACGGGACATTTACAAATTCAAGATCACCAAAACCAAGCCTCGCCGGCTACCGACCATGATCGGGATGCCTGTACTTCCTCGCAAATGCCAGCGCTGGTGACCCCCCTCTCCCACCCACACCAAACCGTTTCCTGTCCTTCACGGAGGAGCAGGCGAAAGTCGACACCTACGCCCATGACAGGCGTGTGCTACAACAGAGTTTTCTGAATGTGCACGTTGAAACCTATAACTTGACCTGACCTGACCTAAAAGGATAATTTTATGTTGTTAACCTTTTATTTATAACTCTGGTTCACAAATCAATGGAAGGTGAACTGCTGTCATTGTCATGTAATTATCGAACGTTACGAGGTCATCAACGTAACAGAAAGTACAATTAAATAGTTTTACTGTATGTAGGTTTCTTTGCCAGAATAATTATAAATTCTGAATCATGTACACTGCAGCTTTCGTAAAGGGAGCGCTGAATGAAGAAGACAAACAAATATTGTTTTATAGGAGAGTTTCAAAAGTTATAATCAAGTATTTGTGAAATATTAAAACAGAAAAGCAAAGAAAAAAGAAGAAAAAGTGAACCTCAGCTTTTGCGGGAGGGTTCAGTCGAACCCCCCGAAACCCCCCCCCCCCCCCCCCCCCCCCAATACGGGCCTGAGAGCCATTTTGAAATTTCGCCGCCTGAGTAACCTAATTCCAGTTTCAGCTCCTGAAAAACCAGGACGACCCCTACCCCCCCCCCCCCCCCCCCCCCCCCTAAATATATCGTTTCCTAGGCGGCCATTAGATGTATAGGCCTAATTATATGGAATCGGCCACAAACCACAATTATGTACGCTCCACGTTTAGCACCAGAGCATAAGCGTACGAGACATGGGGCGGGGTGGGGATGGGCAACTGCCCCCCCCCCCCCCACACACACACACAGTGTTGGAGCAAAACCTCAAATTCTGGCAAAATGATACAAATATTCAGGTAAAATGTGCTAACCTGAGAGCTTTTTAGCCATGTATTTCCATCATTCTACCCTCAAAATTAGTTGTAATCCACGTAAAAATGCGTAGTGATTCGTTTGAAACCCAATATAGATGTTTGGCAGTGATACCAATATGAATTCGGGCAAAAGCCAACCTGCCCCTCCCCCTCTACAAAATTGGGATCCCGTACGCCCGTGAATTTTCCTAGAGGCAGAATAATGATCCCCTGTTGTCCAGCTCTCTTCCCCAGGATATTGTTTTAAACAAATACCCTTACTAAACCTGATCCCGAGTACCCCCATTTTACACTAACAATGGCAGCCCTAAGGGGGCGGGATGTAGCCCAGTGGCTCGCTTGATGCGCGGTCGGTTTAGGATCGATCCCCGTCAGTGGCCCCATTGGGCTACTTCTCGTTCCAGCAGTGTTCCACAACTGGTGTAACAAAGGCCGTGGTATGTATTATCCTGTCTGTGGGAAGGTTCATATAAAAGATCTCTTGCTGCTAACCGAAAAGAGTAGCCCATGAAGTGGCGACAGCGGGTTTCCTCTCTCTATATCTGTATGGTCCTTAAACATATGTCTGACGTCATATAACCGTAAATAAAATGTGTTGAGTGAGTCGTTAAATAAAACATTTCCTTTATTCTTTTCCGTACGCCTATGGTATTACATTTCCATGGGCTGGAATTACCCCAGCGAATTCGAAGTGTTCGGTGTTATCAATTTACACGTTTGTAAACCACATGTCTCTGCGTTAAATATCAGTAGTATAAGGGCCTGTACAGGGTCATGACCTACTTTCCGTGACCTTGACCTTGGTGTCTGGCCTTGGTGTGAGTCATAGTGGTGTGGCCTACTAGGGTGAACGCTCGCCCGTGTCCCTGACCGACTTAGGTTGGTACTGATGTCCTTGGACTGGCCCTGACCGACTTAGGTTAGTACTGATGTCCTTGGACTGGCCCTGACCGATTTGTTTAGCATTGACTGACTTAGAAGGCAGTGACTGGTATACCTGGGCAGGTGTGCGACCTTGGTGTAAGTCATAGCCTTGACGTACTTGGTGTGTGACTCATCGCCTAGCCTTGACAGGGATGGTGTAGGATCCCAAATTGCTACTAATGGGAACGTGCAGCGGGTTTCCTCTCTAAAACTGTCAGAAGTATGTTTCACATCCAATAGCCGATGATTAATAAATCGAGATGCTCTAGTGGTGTCGTTAACCTACCACTTCTAAGGACTGCCCGACGCGAGGTAGTGTATTTAATTTTAGCGCGCTGAATGATGAATGGTTATCACTGTTTACATCCGGAAAGTGATGGTATCTTGTGTTGTCAGTCTCTAAATAATATACTCTACGGAACTTCTAGAAGTTACGTTCTCAAAGTCTGGCAGAAAGACGAAATGATTGAAATAGGTGAAAAAAGGAATTCTCGTTCTACACTATCTGATAGCGCATTCACAAGATTATTATGAACTGACCTATTTCGTCGCTTCATCCCGCGAGCGCGCACACACCCACACATATATATGGTTTAAATGACAGGTTGTGCCAATATCTCGGTAGCTCAGTCGTTAGCGTAGTCGACTTTAGCGTGAAAGGGTATGTCGTTCGTACCTCATGTGGTAGAATTATTTTTTTCTATTATTATTTTTTTAATTAGTTTATTTATTTATTTATTTGTTTTTATTTTATTTATTTATTTATTTATTTGTTTATTTATTTATTATGTTCAAGCAGAACCCAATACAAGCATCCTCTAATAACCCTGTGTGGACGGGACGTAGCTCAGTGTTCCCTTGATGTGCGGTAGGTCTGGGATCGATCCCCGTCGGTGGGCCCATTGGGCTATATCCAGCCAGTGCTCCACAACTGGACAACGACCGTGGTATGTGCTATCCTGCCTGTGGGAAGCGCAAATAAAAGATCCCTTGCTGCTAATCGGAAGAGTAGCCCATGTAGTGGCGACAGCGGGTTTCCTCTCAAAATCTGTGTGGTCCTTAACCATATGTCTGACGCCATATAACCGTAAATAAAATGTGCTGAGTGCGTCGTTAAATAAAACATTTCTTTCTTTCCTCAATCAATATCTGTGTGGTCCTTAATCATATGTTCGTATAACCGTAAATAAAATGTGTTGAGTAAATAAAACATTTCCTTCCTCGTAAAATAAAGATTAATTGAATACAAATATTTATTTTTAGTATTTTGTTTTAGTCATAGGGAAAGAAAGACATATTTGTCTCGAAGAAAGGAATGTTTGTTAAGAAGAAAGGCATATGCGTTAAGGAGAAGAAAGGGATGTTTGTTAAGAAGAAGAAAGGAATGTGTGTGTGTGTGTGTGTGTGTGTGTGTGTGTGTGTGCGTGTGTGTGTGTGTGTGTGTGTGTGTGTGTGTGTGTGTGTGTGTGAAACATCCCCAGCCCATTGCTTTGAAGAAAGAACGACCTTGGCACACTTGGCAGGTGTCTGGCCTTGGTGTGAGTCATGGACCGACCTTGGCATACTTGGCAGGTGTCTGGCCTTGGTATGAGTCATGCCCTGACCTACTTAGACTAGTTCCGTTGTGCCCTTGGACTGTCCCCCAGACTATTGTCCTTGGCCTACTTACGACTGGCCTTGACCTACGTAGGCTCGTATTTAGATATAAAAAGGGGTGTTTTGTTAGTAGCGTCATTCGCTTGCCGAACGTTCTGTGAACGAGATCTATTTTTGCTTTGGAGTTTGAAGATATTCTGGTACGAAGAAAATGATATCGGGATATTCGAGCAGTGTTAGTAGCAGCAGCGGTAGCGACGAGGACGACGTCTTGGTCTGTAAGTGTTCAAAAAGACATACAATCAAATGTAAAAGAGTGACTACCAAACAAGATGAGAAGAAGAAGAGTATTCATTATACGGATCAAACGGATGCTACACGTGACATTGGGGTTGGAACTGAAGATGGCGAACTCGTGGATGAACCCACAGATCAGACGGATGCTGCCTGTGAGGAAGATTGCTATTCGAGACGTTACGTGTTCTGTCACCGTCCCGAAATGAGACATTTCTATGCCCGGATGCTGACGTATGCTCGATGGCCCATACAATTACGTCAAAAACCAAAAGAACTTGCCAAGGCCGGTTTCTATTACACGGGAGACCACGATGCCATCACCTGTGACTTCGCGTCTACCGATGGAAGAAGACAGACGACCCAGTGATAGAACATTACAGACTCTCTCCAAGATGTCCTTATGTGAACAACCTGTTCAGACATTAAATGTTTTAAACACGTGTGTGCTATGTTTTCATGTTGTATGTTGTGAATAAAACCGTGAATAACAGGTTTTGCTTTCTTATTTATGTCCTGGGTCCATGAGTGTGTCTCTGGACGTGTCCCTATGGTAGTAACACTGGTAAAGGGTAATATTTTGGTAACGATGTTTTTTGGGAGCTCGCACGATAATATTTGTGCTTGGGAGGAGGGACACTGGTCATACGTATAACACACATTCAAATATTCCTGTACCATATCTGTATGCGTCATAAGGTATATAAGTAAAATAGTTTTGGAAAACTCGTCATTTGAGGTAGAACTTTCAGAGGAGCAACATGTCAGACCAGTACAAGTTATATGTACCCGACGTGGATAAGTGGACCCGTTTCTATAAACTGCAGGCACAAGGTAAACTTCAACCTCACTTCGAAATTCAACGTGGTGGTGAAAGTCAGATCATGTACAGTGTGGATCAATGTCTAGAACTCTACGATCCCACGTGGAAAAAAGAAAAAGAGGAACAGAACAAGTCGTCATGGTCTCCCCAACACAACAAGTGGTAGAGCAAGCCAAAGCCGATCTGAAACGGAAACAACAACAACAACAACAACAACAACAAAGTGGTACGGGTGGGAAAGCCCCGAAACTGTAGAAGCATTTTTAAATAAGCTATAAAAGGAACTATGTGGGTCAGATATCGTCATTTCATTTAGAGTCGTCATGCAGAGCACATGTTCAGAATGTGGTTTCACATTCTCGAGGAGAGACGCCATGTTAAGACATTTTCAACAAAAACATGCTAAACGTCTACCACCACCACCACCACAGCAGCAACCACCACCACCACCACCACCACCACCACCACAGCAGCAACCACCACCACCACCACCACCACCACAGCAGCCACCACCACCACCACCACAGCAGCAGCCACCATCACCACCACAGCAGCCACCACCACCACCACCACCACCACAGCAGCCACCACCACCACCACCACCACAGCAGCCACCACCACCACCACCATCATCACAGCAGCAGCCACCACCACCACCACAGCAGCCACCACTACTACCACCACCACCACAGCAGCAGCAGCAGCATCCCCTAAGATTGCTACATCCCTTCACCGTGATCGTGTCGGGACCCACGTCGTGTGGAAAGACATTTTTGGTATACAAATTGTTGAGAGATGGTAAAATCCAGCCGCCTCCCCAGCGCATCACCTGGCTCTACAAACGATGGCAACCCCTCTATGATATGATCAAAAAGGTTGCTCGAGTGAAATTTGTTCAAGGTATACCTGAGAATTTGGAAAAGAATCGTTATTTGGATCCCAGAGTCAGAAATCTCATCGTGTTGGACGAACTGATGTGTATGGCTAATAAAGACCCAAGGATCACCGACCTGTTCACAGAAGGAAGTCATCACAGAAACTTATCCGTCATCGCTATCAACCAGAACCTGTATCACAGCAAGGACCCGACACAGAGAAGAAACTGCCATTATCTATCGCTGTTCAACAACCCCATCGACAAGCAGCAAGTTCTGACTTTGGCACGGCAGATGTATCCGGAAAACACTAGTCATTTCATGCATCAGTTTGAGGAAGCTACCCACAGGCCCTACGGACATCTCTTGGTGGACTTGAAACCGACCACACCCGAACATTGGCGTCTTCGGCCTAATGGTTTAGAGACGGGGCCGTCCGAATGGTATAAAAGCACGAGCGTAACGGCGAATGTCTTAGAAGACGTGCAACCACTGTCGAAGAAAGAGCTCTACCTGCAAATTATGCAAAGGGGCGCATTCAAGAGAAAACTACCAGGCATACCCGCCTACGAAAGTGACGACGAAGAAGAAGATGATGAGGTAGAACCCTATCTGAAAAAAGTCAAGAGGATGCAGTCTTGCGATACGTGTGGTCTGGTCTTTAAAGACAGAAGCGACTTGCAGCGACACGTGAAAACGTGCGAAAAGGGAAATGGAGAGCCGTCGCCCGACCTGGAAAACGAAGGCATTCGTCTCATGGTGGAACATGAATTCGACATCAATCGTGACTATCTCCAAAGCAAGAGGAAACGCTTCGAAGAAAAAAACATGTCCCAAGATGCCATTGAAAGAAACATGAAGACATTGCAATGGAAGTTATTTAAAGACACGTACTCTCGCTTTCTGACATATATGCATTACTTTGACAAAGGTCCCAACACCAAGGAAAATTTTACAGTTTGTGAATCCAGACAAAGATGTGAGACCACAGATTCGTTCTAAATTAAATCAATATCGTTCATGGATCGGCAAATATTTGGACGACGACGATACCGACGATGAGAAGGACGACGATGATGAAGAGAAATGAACACTCATATTATTCACACGTCGCCATTAAGGCCTCTCGATGTAACCCAATGTGTGTCCATTTCATATGTAGTTGTCTCTAGAGAGACCAGTGATTGTAATTTAGAAATAAAAAAATGAAAAACCAAACCATTGCGTTTGTTTTTTGTGTTTTTTACTCTATGACTAGATTTGTGATTGGATATTTCTACCGCTACTTTATAGTAGCAAGAGCTGTGTTACAAGACAGAACATACCACGACCTTTGATATACCAGACATAATACACTGGTTGGCTATAGCTTAATGGGCCACCGACAGGGATCGATCCTAGATCGACCACTGTATTTACCCATTTGGTAATTAAAAAGCCCTGTAAAACGGCTTGTTCTCTAGGGAAATACTTGTGTTTAAAATGCAGTTAAAAGATCATAGGTTAGGTTGGAGGGTTGAGTTACAGTCACGCGTTCTTTCTTCAAAGCAGTGGATTGGGGATGTTTCACACACACACACACACACACACACACACACACACACACACACACACACACATTCCTTTCTTCCCTTAACAAACATCCCTTTCTTCTCCTTAACAAATATTCCTTTCTTCTCCTTAACGCATATGCCTTTCTTCTTAACAAACATTCCTTTCTTCGAGACAAATATGTCTTTCTTTCCCTATGACTAAAACAAAATACTAAAAATAAATATTTGTATTCAATTAATCTTTATTTTACGAGGAAGGAAATGTTTTATTTACTCAACACATTTTATTTACGGTTATACGGACATATGGTTAAGGACCACACAGATATTGATTGAGGAAAGAAAGAAATGTTTTATTTAACGACGCACTCAACACATTTTATTTACGGTTATATGGCGTCAGACATATGGTTAAGGACCACACAGATTTTGAGAGGAAACCCGCTGTCGCCACTACATGGGCTACTCTTCCGATTAGCAGCAAGGGATCTTTTATTTGCGCTTCCCACAGGCAGGATAGCACACACCACGGTCGTTGTCCAGTTGTGGAGCACTGGCTGGATATAGCCCAATGGGGGCCCACCGACGGGGATCGATCCCAGACCTACCGCACATCAAGGGAACACTGAGCTACGTCCCGTCCACACAGGGTTATTAGAGGATGCTTGTATTGGGTTCTGCTTGAACATAATAAATAAATAAACAAATAAATAAATAAATAAATAAAATAAAAACAAATAAATAAATAAATAAACTAATTTAAAAAATAATAATAGAAGAAAAAAAATTCTACCACATGAAATACGAACGACGTAACTTTCACGCTCAAGTCGACTACGCTAACGACTGAGCTACCGAGATATAAACCATATATATGTGTGGATGTGTGTGCGCTCGCGGGATGAAGCGACGAAATAGGTCAGTTCATAATAATCTTGTGAATGCGCTATCAGATAGTGTAGAACGAGAATTCCTTTTTTCACCTATTTCAATCATTTCGTCTTTCTGCCAGACTTTGAGAACGTAACTTCTAGAAGTTCCGTAGAGTATTTTATTTAGAGACTGACAACACAAGATACCATCACTTTCCGGATGTAAACAGTGATAACCATTCATCATTCAGCGTAGGGCAGTCCTTAGAAGTGGTAGGTTAACGACACCACTAGAGCATCTCGATTTATTAATCATCGGCTATTGGATGTGAAACATACTTCTGACAGTTTTAGAGAGGAAACCCGCTGCACTTTCCCATTAGTAGCAATTTGGGATCCTACACCATCCCTGTCAAGGCTAGGCGATGAGTCACACACCAAGTACGTCAAGGCTATGACTTACACCAAGGTCGCACACCTGCCCAGGTATACCAGTCACTGCCTTCTAAGTCGGTCAATGCTAAACAAATCGGTCAGGGCCAGTCCAAAGACATCAGTACCAACCTAAGTCGGTCAGGGCCAGTCCAAGGACATCAGTACCAACCTAAGTCGGTCAGGGACACGGGCGAGCGTTCACCCTAGTAGGCCACACCACTATGACCCACACCAAGGCCAGACACCAAGGTCAAGGTCACGGAAAGTAGGTCATGACCCTGTACAGGCCCTTATACTACTAATATCATCTTCAGTCTAAAAGCTATCTGCCATCAAATATCCGGTCAACCAATAGACTATTTTTGTATTCCAAATGGCAAGATAACTGTGATATGGTGCTAGTAATGCTAGTCTTAGACTACCAACTGCCAGCAGAAAATTTGCCAACTATAGTCCGTCCCACAGAGAACGCCTTTTTCTATGCTAGTGAATTTACTACAACTTATTTATTTCTCAGCCAATTGATTTGTAAATTTCACACACAGATAGTATGTTTATGTTATTTCCAGAACACCTTTAATTTTCGTCTTACGTTAAACCGAACTGAGATTATTTACAAAAAAATTGAATGATGGGACGGACTATAGATAGCTGTGTTGTAATTTCCCCATTGCTGACTTACGACGCCGCGGATGCGCTCAGATTAACAACTAGTGAGATATACGACGAGAATCGAGTTGTAAGAGCTCTAAAACTACCAACTGAGCAGTCGTAAATGTTGGCCAATTTTCTGCTGACAGTTGGTAGTCTGAGCCTAGCATTACAGAACGAGAGAAGAAACTCGTAACTAGCCTGATTTTTTTTATTTATTAGGTGAACAAAAAAGCGTTGTTCGAAAGCGCACCGGAATTTAATATGACCAGTGTAAAATATCCACTGAATTTACTAACAAATGATTCTCCGACGCCATATAACCGTTAATAAAATGTGTTGAGTACGTCGTTAAATAAAACATTTCCTTCCTTACTTACTAACAAATGAAGATAGGTCTGAACAGAAGCAGGACTGGACGAGTCAACCAAGAGTTGGCGGTGAAGTATAAAATCTAGCTTTTCGAGTAAGGGGGAACAACTCCTGTGTGTTTATTATAGCCGAGGCATGTTGATGACGAGGCGGTCACAGACCACAGTTATTTACACTACATGTTTTTATATTGTGTTAGTGGCTATAGCACTTTTAATAATATCAGTAGGACCATGGATTTTTTTTTTAATGCAATTTTGCCTGCCTGGGGGCAACAACATCCGTTGTCAGACTCTTTGTTTTAAACAAAAACATCCACTAAACCTGACTGGTGTACACCTATTTTACACAAAAAAGCACTACTTTTGCATAGGCCGGAATTACCACAAAAATTGTCTTCAATGTTGGGGCGGATCTAGAGGGGGGGGGGGGGGGGGGGGGGGGGGGGGGGGGGGGGGGGGGGGGGGGGGGGGGGGGGTCCGGACACCAAATTTAAGAAGTGCCCCTTTTATTTAGGATTTTTAGGTTTTTTACAAATTTATTTATTCTGTCAGTGTATACAACACTGTAAAATACGTCTGCCAGCGTCCCTGTTGTAGCACTATTATATTATGGTCCATGTGAACCGTGTGTAATTTTTCAATAGTGCCTTTTCATAATGTTATGGTGCCCTTTTTGTCTTGGACCCCCCCTCCCCTCATCAGAAAAGCTGGATCCGCCCCAGTAATGTCAACAAGTTGCACGTTTGCAAACTATATCCACTCCCCTCTCACGTCAGTCTAATAGTTGGCACTTCAAAGCTGTCGGGCCATAAAATAATCACAGTCAAACAGCAGACTGCTTGCGCAGACATATTTCCGGATTTTGGACAACCAAATGGGAAGATACCTGTCATCGGAGGCCATGTAGAGGACTCGGGAGCTAAGCGTATGAGACAGGGAGGCAACTGCCCCCTCCCTCCCAGTGCTGGAGCAGTTATCCCCCCCCCCCCCCCCCCCCCCGCCTCCCTGTCTCGTACGTTTATAATAGTCTTAATTGGACATAAGAACCAAAATAAGTTGAAATGAAATTAAAATTGCCCACCTGCGGTGTACAAGTACGTAAGTGAAATCCGTTAATCGCTGGCACAAGCTAATGTATATTATGTAATCAGTTTTGAATGTGACGTATAATTATGTATGTTCTATACGGTCTCCATGAGTATTCAAACACTTGGGCACGGGCCGAGTCTAGCAAGACCCATGCAAGGAAGTGTGCTCTCATTTAAAAAAAAAGTTAACGTCATTTTGCCATATGCTTGCCACCGGTTACATCATAGGTCTATGAGACATGGAGGGAAAACAAAGTCGAAAGTGTGAAATGCAATACAATGGAATAATTTGGCATCCATGTTCAACGCTGGAATTAAGATACATAATGCTATTTGACTTATTACTTATCATCCAGTGTAAGTGTCGAGTATTCGGGTTCGGGTCTCGTGCAGGCCCTCATGTTCTATGGATCACTGATCTGAAATAATAATAATAATAATTATTATTATTATTATTAATTTAATTTAATTTAATTTAATTTAATTTAATCGACCTACTTGCCCACCTGCGGTGTACATGTATGTACGTCAAATCCGTATATGTAAATCGCTGGCGCTTGTAAGGTCTAAACTGAATAGTCCATAGGGTTGAATAGTCCATAGGGTTGAACAGTCCATATGGTTGAATAGTCCATAGGGTTGAAGTCCATAGGGTTTAGCAGTCCATATGGTGAATAGTCCTTAGGGTTGAACAGTCCATATAGTTGATTAGTCCATAGGGTTGAACAGTCCATAGAGTTGAACAGTCCTTGGTTTTGAACAATCCTTAGGGTTGAATATTCCATAGAGTTGAATAGTCCATAGGATTGCAGCCGGGGAACACAAAAAAGAACTCTCCAAGCGTTGGGGCAAAAAGAATGTCCTAAAAAGAAAGATTTGCGTGTTTGTTCTGTTTAGCGACACCACTAGAGCACATTGATTTATTACTCATCGTCTATTGGATGTCAAGTCAAATATTTGGTAATTTTGACATACAGTCTTAGAGAGGAAACCCGCTACATTTTTTCCATTAGTATCACGGGATCTTTTATTTGCACCATCCTATAAACAGGATAGCACATACCACCGCCTATGATATACCAGCTGGAACAAGAAATAGCCCAATGGGCCCACTGACGAGGATCGATCCTATATCGACCACGTGTCAAGCAAGTGCTTTAACACTAGGTACGTCCCGCCCCTTGAAAGAAAGAGGATTATTACCTGTGTGGATGGTAAATGATGCGGAAAAATAATTTAAATAAATAAATATTAATAATAAAAAATAAAAATAAAAAAAATAAAAATCGGGGAAAGATCAAAGGTTGAGAGGGGGCAATTTAATGTCCATTCATTAATTCATTTCAACTTATTTTCGTGCTTATATCCAATTGGGTTAGTGGTTAGTGAGAGAGAGGTCTGTGTAGTGGTCTTACACCTACCCATTCAGTCGTTAAACTCACTCTGGGTGGGAGTGGTACCGAGCTGCGAACCTGGAACCTACCAGCTTTATATCCGATAGCTTAACCACAAGACTACCGAGGCCAGTTTTAATATTCATAATGATTGTGGAAATAAAGAATTTGAAAGGCCACACTTTAAGGTGACTGTTTTAAAGCTTTCTTTATTGTCTGGCCATGGGTTCTACAGTGAATTATTAGACCCACGGATATTCAAAACTACACACACATAAATTTCGTATAGCACTTCTGCGAATGTTATAATTTATTTATTATCCACAAACTATGATTTATAACAAACGTTAAATATGAATGTAATTGCTTCAAAATAGATGTTCATATTATTCAGCGATGTTAATTAGTGACTTTGAATGGTGTCAATATTAGAAACCGCGACTGACGCTAGCTTGCAGCTTCTATATCGATTCGTGACGTCAGTAGTGTGGAATAACAGTGTTCAATGCTATAAAGATAACGTAGGAAAATACGAAATTTATGTATCCGTTTATTGAAGACCATATGGGTAATATATATATATATATATATATATATATATATATATATAGATAGACACACACACACACACACACACACACACACACACACATAGTGAAACCTCTCTAAACAGGACATCCATGGGACCATGTATTTCTCTCGGTTTTAGAGGTGTTCGGTTTTCTGGGGTTTGCATTGATACAAAAGCTTGTGATGTGCTCTGTCATGTGTTTGCGGTGGTACATATTCATATTCAGATTATGTATTGACGATGTATCCAACAGATAATAATCCAACAAAGAAGCTTTAGAATATTTTAACGTTTGCTTATATACTTTTAAAACGTTTAATGATCTTATCATCGTGTACGCCGACCTTAGCTGGACGTTGCATTTCGAAAATCGATATTGCAATGAAACGCTACTGACATCTTTTCGACCCCACAAAGCCAACTTTTTGCATACTCTTTAGTTTTCTAAATAAACGGTTAAAACAAAGTCAAATTCAAACAATAAGAAAACAGTGGATTAAATTCATTGTTGTTTTATCGATCCTTGAAGCAAACTATAAACATGTTTGCGAAGGGTATCAAAGTCTAGGTGGTTCCGTTATTAAGCCATCCGACATATTGCTGGTAGGTACAGGGTTCGCATCCCGGTACCGACTCCCACCCAGAGAGAGTTTTAACGACTCAATGAGTAGGTGTAAGACCACTGCACCCTCTTCTCTTTCACTAACCACTAACAACTAACCCACTGGCATGGACAGCCCATATAGCTGAGATGTGTGTGCCCAGAACAGCGTGCTTGAACCTTAATTGAATATAAGTACGAAAATAAGTAAGAAATATATATATATATATATATATATATATATATATATATATATATATATATATATATATATATATATATATATATAAGCTGCCTCGCTGCTATCTTTGTTTACCGACACCGGTCGGGCTGCTGGTGCTCTGTTGCACCTGTCAGTGCAGACAGTCCCTTCTCCACTCACCCCTACCTTTCCTGTCCTGGACGGAGGAGCCCTGTGCCCATGGCAAGCGTGCGCTAAAACAGCTTGCTCTGAATGTGCACGTTAATCCCTATAACATAACATCATTGTTTGCTTAGTTTGTCATTTGCCAACAGTACCCATATGTAACGGTAATTACACATTTAATGGTTAACCTGAGCATGTGCATATTGCCCTAACTTGTCTATCTTAGGGTTTTACGTGCACGTTCAGAACAAGCTGTTGTAGCACATGCTTATCGTGAACGCAAGTGTTTGCTCACTATTCCGTCCATTACAGAACTGCACTATGTTCGCAGTCAGGTAATCCTGCCGAAGACGGCGATGAGACAATAAACAAACAATTAGTGGCACCTTAATGATTGACAACTGTCTGATCGTTCGGTTTTCTGAGGTAAGCTCCAATTTGTATAAGGAGTTTGGGACTGAATTATTCGTCCGATGTTCAGTTAGGAGAGGTTTCCAGTTTACCGAGGTAAACTTTAGTGTTAAAACATGCGTAAATCACGGAAACGTGGAAAACGGCCGGTTTTGAGAGAATTCCGGTTTAGAGAGGGTCCGGTCTTGACGAGTTTTACTATATGTATGTGTGTGTGTGTGTGTAAGAGCGTGTTCGTGCGTGCGTATAACAATGTGCACCGTACCATGACAGACCGCTTTCTGAATCGTTCGTAAGCACGTGTTCAGTGGTTGATCGACCGGCTACGACAATACCAGACGTCAGATCAACAAGTACAGTGTATTATAAAAGTATGACCCTACCCATTGCAAGAATGATTCACTAATATCAAAACCTATATTAGCTTGGCCATTTACCTTTCGACCGACCGTTCAAAATTGCGCCAAATTCCCTCAATCAAAATTGCGCACCCTTTTCTCTTTGGCATTTAACTGCTCCATTCAAATTCCATAGCACCACCACCACCCCCACCCGCCTGCTACCGATTTGATCGGGCTGCTGGTGCTCCCTTGCACCTGCCAGTGCAGGCGGTCCCCCCCCCCCCCCCCACCTTTCCTGTCATGGACGGAGAAGCCGGCCAAGGCCGGCTCTTGTGCCCACGACAGGCGTGAGCGACAACAGCTTGTTCTGAATGTGCACGTAAAACCCTATGACATGACATGACATTGCAAGAATGAAAGAACCTATCCTTAAAATTTCCACATCGTAGCATGCGCGCACTACGTGCAGAATTCACGCTGGCCACACGACGAACGTCGACTGCCAGTGAATCACTGGCCCTACTAAACACCGGTTTTCTGATCGAGGGAAGTCCGGATGACGTAAAATTAGACTATATTTAGAATAATAAAAACCTTTTCGTGAAGGAATTCCCGACTACGTCCTTGAAACGACCTTGAACATAGATCGTCTTACGGCCGAGTGATCTCTGTGTTATAAACGCCGAGTTCGATGCCGGCTTTCACTGGGTGCTGAGGCTGGCTATACGAGGCGGGATTCAGTACACTGGGGGAACTCACACCACAGACACAAGTGGATATTATTTTCACGATCGATTTGGGAAAGTTGATGGTAGTTACAGCGAATATTTCGTTAAAATTGTTTCTGTTTAAAATATAACATTTATTTCTTCAACAAACTGGTTTTATTGGACACTGCTTTGTGGAAATTGTATCTCTATGACGACATAACAGGTAGGTAATATCGATTTGTTGTAGCCTATCTATTCATAGAATAGATATATTTTGTGCTTATTTTTCAATTTTTTGCATAGATTTCTCTTCTTTCGTTATCTCATTAGAGGTCAAATAGAATGAGTTCCAGCCTCCTTCATTAGCGATATATAGGTAACTGTATTTACCGAGTTAAAATTATTATACTGGCCGACCGACTTACAAAAATAGGATAGCCGTTGATTTACAATACTGAACGCAGCCGGTACCAGGCTACTATACTAGTGTTATACACGACACGCTTCGGCGAGCACATCAAAGTAGATTGAACTAGATTGGAAAATACACGGAGTGCTAATACTGCTTTTGTAATTGAATAGCTATTAAAAACAGAAACCAATGGGTGTTTATCAATGATTTATCCTTTACCATACGACAACGAACACAGAAGCTATTATTTTTCGTCTCACAAACTGAACGCAGCTCAGTGGTAGAGTGCTCACTTGAGATGTGATACGTCGCAGGATCGACCACCATTAGTGACACGCACGTTGTTTTCGTTTCCTATTTATTGCACGAGTTTATTTTGTGCAAGAATACATCTATAGGCCTACCACGAAACCGCGTTCTTGCTCAAAATAAACGAGTGTAATAAATAGGAAGTGAAAACAACGTGAACGTTTATGAAGTTCAGTATTTATTATATATCTTTTACTTTTTACAAAAATAGTTTTTAATTTAATGTCATAACTACACTTTCTTAAATCTATTAATCAATCCTCCTTTCATGGATTTACTTAACGTTAAGAATCATACTCAGCGGCAATCTTGTGTATTAATGTTTCAAATACGATGTGACGTAATTTGCAAATCATACATGACGTCATTAACAAAAAGGGGCTAGCTTCAATAAATTTAAAAAGGGAATTCCCCATTTACAAGTTCTTTCCAGATAGCACGTGTGTGGTACAAAATAAAGTTTGAAAATGTCTTTATCACTATAGTAAGATTGAATAGGTATGCAATAAATCAAAGGATGTGGTGTGTACTGTGCTATCTATAGCTTAGTGCACACCAAAGACTCGTTGCTGTATAATTGACAGTAGCCTGTGGAGGCAACGGGTTTCCTCTCTTTTTCTCGATCGACAAAATATAATAGCCATACAACCGTGTCCGGTGTATCGGCGCGTCCGGTGATTCGGCAAACTTGGTATTTTGCTTGAGTATGCTTAGGAAGTTGTCATGTTGTCGGAGTTTTTAACGAATTAAAGTTCAATTCCTTTTTCAATGGTTAATCAAGTATCAACATATTTATTGTTACGGGTGCAATTACATTTTTTTTTTAGAATTATCAATAATTATATAATAATTTCAAAATAAATCATTGACCTGTTTTCGTGTTTATAAACACGAAGTAGGTCATCCTTATTGATATTAAGAATGTTAAAACCAGTCTAAAAACACCTTTCCCGCATTAAAATTTTTTATAGTAAACAGTATAAATGTAATTATTTTTGTTCGGTTATTTTTTTTATTTAAACCGAAAAAGAAAACACAGGCAAATACAAACAAAACGAAAATTTTACACCTTAATTGACAGTCATTCCAGTTCACAACTGTCACATTGTTATAAAAAAATAAAAGCGAAATAATATCCACGTGTGTGCACAATCTACCCGAAAAAAATAAAATCCATGTAGGCATCTTAGCCATGCATGACAATGAACATGTATGCATCTGCAGTGCTGTGCCACTCAAGAAAACGATTCCGAAACTAATCATGAGATGGATCATATGTGATCGTTCATTTTCATAGTAATATTTTTAACAAGACAAAACAAAAAAGCACTAAAATAATTCTGGGACAATAGTGTAGCGTGTATGGGCTAAAAGTGACGTCATGGGCGGTTTATAAATAGCGGGGTCAACGATCTACATCTACTGCGCCGAATCACCGGAAATGCAAATCGTTTTGGATACAAGGGGATGCCTATATTTATGCACTATTTTAAAATGTTTATTTACTACACAAACACTTCCTGTTATAGTCTGTTTCAGAAACATTTAGATTGTGCAAATGAGATAAATATAAATGGTGTTCCATGCTCCTTAGTTTGGACAACACAAAATGACAATATAAAAAAAAGCCAATGTAAAAATATTTGATCATTATTCAACAAAAATTGTCTGTTATTAACTGTAAATGAGCACAGATAGTGTTCGTTAGACATATAGGACTATCAATGATAATTTTGAAACAGAGTATAGCTAAAATAGGTCATGCTGTAACTGCAATCTTCAGTCTGTGTGCAGCCATTTTGCATTGTGTCACTCGGAGGGAAATTCAAAGTATGCTTGGATGTTTACGTCAACAGATAACATAAGACATTCATTTCATTTATGGATTCATATATTACAATAAGGTATGTATTGAAGCTTCTATGTAAATTTATGTAAGTTGATATGCAATGTTGATCACAAGCCCGTAGTCAGGATTTTTGAAGGGGGGTTCTTTTTGGTATTAAAAGGGCACTTGCGAGCACATTGTCGGTTTCAGCATGTTTCAGAGTGGCAGGGCATGACTCGGGGGGGGGGGGGGGCTCTAGCCTAGTTTGAAAGGGCACTTCAGAAAAAGGGGGGGTTCGTTCGAACCCTACCAACCCCCCCTGGCTACGGGCTTGGATCATGGGCGTCATTTGCAAGGAAAAAGTGGGGGGGGGGGGGGACAATTGGGTTCTAACAATATTTCGTGCGACTAATCGCGAGCGCCTTAAGCGTGAAGCGACTCTAGGGGGGTCTGGGGGCATCTCCCCCCCCTGAAAATTTTGAAAAATGAAGGTCATTGTGGCTGTCTGAGAACATTATTTAGAGTAAAGTGGGGGGGGACATCAGATATTCTGTTCCCCCCACTGCTAAAAGTGGGGGGGGGGGGACATGTCCCCCCTGTCCCCCACCAAATGACGCCCATGATGTTGATCATTACAACGTTGACAGACACGTGTTGACAGGTGATAGAAAAACACGTTGTTTGAGGCTAGCAAAAGTATACTTTTAGTGCATTAATTAAGGTTTTTTTTTTTCTTCAATAAAAGTGTTATCGACCCCGTTTTATACATATATTTACAATCAAGATGTGTTGTTTTAACAACAGTTTTGTGAATTAAATTAACGTTGTTTGTTTGTTTACAAACATACCCCGACACTTGTTTCCAATCTAATTAAAATTAGCTCCACTATTACATGTGGATCTAACAGCAGCCAGTTGTAGCTCATGTCCACCAATCAAAACCTTACTTGCAGAATCATGCCAGTGATTTAAAAATAATTTGAAAACATTCCGAATTATCCTGAGGGTATACGACATGTTTTGTGTGAATTACGAATGCTTTAAAACATGTTTTATTTTATAAGATAAATAATTTGTAATGTAAAACTGAAGACTGATTTAGTTTTTTTTTTATATATAAATAAATAAATAATTTTTAATGTAAAATTGAAGACTGATAACCCATCCCGTACGTATTGGTATGGTTCGTTGTACTGCGGCCACTAAAATAGACTCGCCCGATATTTTTAGAATTTGTATGCTCCCAAATAACGTTATAAAAGGCGAAGTGTGATTGGTCAATGTTTAAATTATTATTTACAGACGAAATGTTACCTGGACATTGGAGACTACGCAGTGTTGTTAGCAATCCGATTAAAATTAGTTCTACTGGTCTAAATAAGGCATTCGTAATTCACATGAAATATGTCGTATACCCTCAGGATAATTCGGAATATTTTCAAATTATTTTCAAATCACTGGCAGGATTCTGCAAGTAAAGTTTTGATTGGTGGACATGAGCTCCAACTGGCTGCTGTTAGATCCACATGTAATAGTGGAGCTAATTTTAATTAGATTGACTTGTTTCGAGACGTAATGTAACGTCATTAACATGCGCAGACTTTTGTGCCGCGCAGACTAAGGTGACATGAATGATTGGCATTACGTTCTTACCATTGATTGGTTTGTGTGTGTGTGTGTGTGTGTGTGTGTGTGTGTGTGTGTGTGTGTGTGTGTGTGTGTATATATATATATATAATGAACTGATTGTTAATTAACTCAATTTATACTCAAAATTATTTACAATTGTTATGAATGGATTATGAATACTATTCTCTACAGTAGAGGCACACAGATGTAGCATACCTTTTGCAGATCAAATATAATAATTGAAAACAAATTCTAACAATAGGGAATTTAAAAATAATATTTTTTTGTTGTTTGTTTATTTTGTTTATTAGAGTGTCACATGACAGTGCAGATACAGTATCCATACTATATACAATTACGTATTGTCACCCAGCCTACATAGGCCTATGAGGCATTTCAAACATAAAATACGAAGTATCATTCATATAAAATCTAATATAAAAGCAAAACACATTACATAATTTAAAGAATGTTAATAAAATCTAATTTCATAATTAGACCATACTATTTAAAATAATAATTAAATGATTTGCCTTGTTATCCTGGCACGTGTGAGGTCATGTTACACGCACCGAATGTTGATTCGTCTTCCTCCATTTTAAGTCCATTTCTACCACTTAAGTGGACCTGACATCAATAATTTTAAAGAATATATAAAAAAAAAAAAAAAAAACGACTTAGTAAAACTAATGGTTTTAGGGGTTTGTAAAGTTTGGTATTTATATACTTACTTGTATTAACTTTATTATTAATGAAAATGTTCTAGAACTGTGAAGACAAACCTCAAAAATGGACGACAAGCAGACGACTAAACACCGAACGGAGTTGGAAGCATAACGCAGTTAGGGACGTTGACGATATTCGTAGAAGCGAAAACGTATACATACAAATGTGTGTTTTTGACAATAATTAATTGCGCATCCGTATGTCCATAAACGATATGTTGCCGCAACATGTTGCGCACCCATATATTGTGATTTAAAGTCCGAACCACATTGTTAACACCTACGATGATTTATTCTTCTACCTTTAATAGATTTTGACCGCATTTTGTCTAAGGCGTAGTAAAAAAAATTGTTTGGTTCCGGTTACCCGACCGTCCCTAAATTTTTGGTGCCGACCCTAAACTTTTTTTAACCTTTTCCCCACCCTTTTTTTCCCACCTGTTTTATTTAATAATCCATTAATATCAATCCTAATTTTCGTCGACTCTAAAAACAACTGCAGAGAGATGCCACGAGATCTGTCAGTCCAAGATCTCGTTACCAGAAGACCCGGAACACTTCGCGCAATTTTACTTCCGAAGAGTTCCAAATGAAAAGCTTCCGAGAGCCATTCGGAACTCCTCGTACATTTCCACGAAATATAAGCGTAGCGGAATGTGACGAGGTGTTCCGATTCCTTGAATGTCGTTTCATTTGAAATTGATTTAAATACATGTGTTATATTATTTGATTTGAATGAGCACATTTTTGACATTCTACTCTGTAAATGGAAGACGCCATTGACACCACATGCTCTCGGACGTGTTCTCGTACTCATTCGGAACTACTCGGAACTTGTGAATCCAATCTTCAAAATGTTACGCTAGTTTACTGTTAAAAAGCAGAATGATACAAATGTCCAGTCTATTTTGGTAGGGGAATTCCCTAAAACGTAATCGAACTTCTAGAAATACCGAGTTACGATTCAATGTTAAACATAAAGAGTAAACATGAAAAATAGCCGATTATGCTGAAAAGATTACTTAAATTAAATATTTAGACATCAACTCTATCAATATTTTGCATTTGTTTGACAAATAACCCCTGTATTTATTATTAAATATGATATCCATGGCATTTGAAATGAACTGGTAGTACCCAAAACCTTAAGAAATGACAACTCTTTTCACATTTAATAGCGTCTGCAGTGCTGTAGTTGTGAGGGGGTGTAACCATGTTGTGGATCAGACCTTTAAAAGCAAAAATACAAACCTGTTTTTACCTCTTTGTCAACAGTGCAAAGATACTGTGCAGTGTCCTTATGGACGACCAAAAGGGAAACTGTTTTTCCTGAAAATAGTTTGTTTTCTTTTGATATCTCTGCTATGAGGATAGTTAGTATGGAGATCTTTTTGTTAACTTATTTTGTTAATTTTTTATTGACATCTTCGTTGTGTTCATGATGTACATTTTGTTACTGCAATACTGGCAATGAAATAGGCCGGGAAGATCAGTGTTGTTGCTGTAGTTGTCAGGGGGTGTAACCATGTTGTGGATCAGACCTTTGATATTAAAACTTTTTTCCAATGAACAAATTATAGTGTTATTTTAGTGTTATCGTAGTTTATAACCTTACCGTGTAGTATTAGACTTGGGTGGTGTTTACATTAATACCGATTGTGGTTTGACTAGGTTACGACATGGCTTTTTTTTATAGAAAATAATTAATGATTCTCATTAGAGTATGTATTGTCAGTTGCACTGTAACACAAAGAAAGAGCTTTTAATATATTAATCTGCTATACTATTCAGGAAATATTAGCTCGAAAATGGGGGGGGGGGGGGGGGGGGGGGGGGGGGAACAAACGTTTTCCCTACCTACCTACCCTATTTGTTTTTGGCATGTAACAGGAACCAAACAATTTTTTTTTACTTGGCCTAAACATAAACTGTGTAAAAACTAGTATATTGACAAATTAATGTTGAACCGGATTACGCGAGCGATGTAAGTGTGTACGTATACGTTAGCGTTCCCGTCTTCGTCTCTCTCTCTCTCTCTCTCTCTCTCTCTCTCTCTCTCTCTCTCTCTCTCTCTCTCTCTCTCTCTCTCTCTCTCTCGACCCCGCCATGCAGTAAGGAATCTTTTATAATCAGCATCCCATATGCAGGATAGTACATACCACGACCTTTATTACATCAGTTGTGGGCCAATGGGTCCATCGACGGGGATTGATCCTAGACCGACCCCACATTAATCGAACACTTTATGACTGTTCTCAATACTAGTAGTATGTGGTAGTACTTACAGTAACTATTTGGTGTGTGTTTTACGAGATAATAATGGGTATGCGT
The DNA here is from genome assembly GCF_016097555.1 of Gigantopelta aegis. Lineage (NCBI taxonomy): Eukaryota > Metazoa > Mollusca > Gastropoda > Neomphalida > Peltospiridae > Gigantopelta > Gigantopelta aegis. The sequence goes on from NC_054709.1 coordinate 1,484,826, forward strand.
AGTTACTATTTGGTGTGTGTTTTACGAGATAATGATGGGTGTACATAGTTACTATTTGGTGTGTGTTTTACGAGATAAGGATAGGTGAAGGTAGAGGAACTATTTGGTGTGTTTTACGAGATAATGTTGGGCGTACGTAGAATACCTATTTGGTGTGTCACAGTGTGTTTTACGAGATAATGATGGGTGTACATAGTTACTATTTGGTGTGTGTTTTACGAGATAATGATGGGTGTACATAGTTACTATTTGGTGTGTGTTTTACGAGATAAGGATGGGTGAAGGTAGAGTAACTATTTGGTGTGTGTTTTACGAGATAATGCTGGACGTACGTAGAATACCTATTTGGTGTGTCACAGTGTGTTTTACGAGATAATGATGGGTGTACATAGTTATTATTTGGTGTGTGTTTTACGAGATAACGCTGGGCGTACGTAGAATACCAATTTGGTGTGTCACAGTGTGTTTTACGAGATAATGATGGGTGTACATAGTTACTGTTTGGTGTGTGTTTTACGAGATAATGATGGGTGTACATAGTTATCATTTGGTGTGTGTTTTACGAGATAAGGATGGATGAAGGTAGAGTAACTATTTGGTGTGTGTTTTACGAGATAATGCTGAACGTACGTAAAATACCTATTTGGTGTGTCACTGTGTGTTTTACGAGATAATGATGGGTGTACATAGTTATTATTTGGTGTGTGTTTTACGAGATAACGCTGGGCGTACGTAGAATACCTATTTGGTGTGTCACAGTGTGTTTTACGAGATAATGATGGATGTACATAGTTACTATTTGGTGGGTGTTTTACGAGATAATGATGGGTGTACATAGTTACTATTTGGTGTGTCACAGTGTGTTTTACGAGATAATGCTGGGCGTACGCACAACCCGTCAGCACAGTACCTACGTATTTAACCGGAATATTATTGGAAGTGGGTGCTGTCAGGTTTCTTCATGTAGCAGGGCCGTCGGAGCCGGGTTTGGTGGCGGGGTGGGGGGACGGCTATATACATGTACCATCAAATTCAAGCATACTCGGTCTATTATGTTCATAAAGTCACTAGGAACAAAATCAAACCTATAAGAACATACTCTGTATTATTACTTTAGCTATTTCGATCTTTTCCCGTGACAACCATTGCCCCGGGGGGGGGGGGGGGGGGGGGGGGGGGCATAGCCCAGTGGTAAAGCGTTCGCTTGGATGCGCGGTCGGTCTAGGATTGATCCTCGTCGGTGGACCCATTGGGCTATTTCTCGTTCCATCCAGTCCTCCACAACTGGTGTAACAAAGGCCGTGGTATGTACTATCCTGTCTGTGTGATGGTGCATATAAAAGATCCCTTGCTGCTAATCAAAAAGAGTAGCCCATGAAGTGGCGACAGCGGGTTTCCTCTCAATATCTGTGTGGTCCTTAACCATATGTCTGACGCCATATAACCGTAAATAAAATGTGTTGAGTGCGTCGTTAAATAAAACATTTCCTTAATACAAACTAATGTTACGTCCATGCTACGACTGGTCTTGGGTAGAACTAAACGTCTGAAAATGTACGCCTGTCCTAGGTGAGTAGTAAAATTAAGAGTGGTTCGTGTTACACACCTAACTCTTTGGTATTGCTTTCCGACTACCGTAAGTTTAGTAGACCTTTCCGACTGCTTCGAGTTACAAGCCCCAGAAATTTATTACACTCAGGCCGTTATACAACGGCATATGAGGAATACAATAAAATATTTTAGTGACAAGACGGTCTTTACAGGAGATAATAAGGTACTGTAGTAGAATAATAATAATATAATGATAATATAATAATATGTACCACGCGGTAGGCAAAGATTTCCGCTCCAATACAACAGTAATCGTATTATGTTGGACGCTGATTACCTGTATATTGATCAAATATTTCACTTATTAACCGCTAATACACACTGCACAAACCCGTCGGAGAGGTTTTTTAAAGTGTATGTGTGGGATGAGGGTGGGGGAGTGTGTGGGGGGGGGGGGGGGGGGGAGACAGTGGTCGTTAGTAAGCAAGAGATTTTGTTTTGTTTAACGACAGCACTGCAGTGTTCGAGATTAACGGTATCCCGATATCCCGGGGATACCAGAATTTAATTTTGGATACCAGACTTCAAGAACCCAGTATCCCACCGGGATACCATATAATACTAAATTCTCAGGTGGGATACCAGATTTTGAAATGTTAGTATCCAACTGAGATACTGCCCGAAATTTTAATCTCGAACACTGCCACTAGAGTACATTGATTTATTAATTATCAGCTATTGGATGTCACACATATGGTCATTTTCACACAGTCATAGAGAGGAAACCCGCTACATGTTTCCATTAGTAACAAGGGATCTTTTATATGCACCATCCCACAGACATGATATCACATACCATGGCCTATGATATACCAGTCGTGGTGCACTGGCTGGAACGAGAAATAGCCCAATTGATCCACCGACGGGATGGACCCTAGACCGACCACGCACCAAGCGACCGCTTTACCACTGGGCAACGTCTCGCCCCGCAAGACACGAACTGCTTTGTCCGAAGGAAAAAGAAGTGTTTTATTTAACGACGCACTCAACACATTTTATTTAGGGTTATATGGCGTCAGACATATGGTTAAGGACCACACAGATTTTGAGAGGAAACCTGCTGTCGCCACTACATGGGCTACTCTTCCGATTGGCAGCAAGGGATCTTTTATTTGCGCTTCCCACAGGCAGGATAGCACAAACCATGGCCTTTGTTGAACCAGTTATGGATCACTGGTCGGTGCAAGTGGTTTACATCTACCCACTGAGCCTTGCGGAGCACTCACTCAGGGTTTGGAGTCGGTATCTGGATTAAAAATCCCATGCCTCGACTGGGATCCGAACCCAGTACTTACCAGCCTGTAGACCGATGGCCTGCCACGACGCCACCGAGGCCGGTTGTCCGAAGGAAGGAAGGAGGAAATTTTTATTTAACGATGCATTGTCAGAAGGAAGGAACGTCTAGGAGGGCATGCTCTCCCGGGAATATTTTAAAATTGGAAGACTTAACACGTTTTAAGCAATCCAATTTTAAAATATTCCCGGGAGAGCATGGCTGCAGAGAGCGATCATAACAGTCCAAATGTCCGTCTTGGACGGCAGAGTACTCGGGCTGTTTTGTCACCTGGGTGCATATAACAGAGATCTTGCCCGAGATGTGATACGTACTGAGATCGATCCTCCTCAGCGGATTTGTGGGTTTTTTCTTCTTGACTGCCAATCATTGGGCAATCACTACAACACGTATCACGGCCTTGTGATGTATACGCATAGGCAGTGCGCATACTAACCGCCATACGTGTTAGGTCTGTGGGTGAGACTAAAAGTACAGTGGCATATAAAACACACTTACGGCTGTATATGGCGACAATACGTACCATCTGTCTGTCTCTCTATCTATACAATCTGTCTGTCAGTCTCTGTCTCTCCCCCTCTATACCCCCCCCCCCCCCCCCCCCCCCCCCCCCCCCAACTCCGAGGTCTAAACTGCACCGATGAATCGTTTGACACATTTGTCCCGCCTTTGGTGTATGGTAGTACCCGCATGTCCTCGGATGTGCGAGTGCCGTTACCGGTATGAAGCGAGAACGGATATTGTGGACAGTAGCTTCCGTATCTGTTGTTGTAGAGGTAGCACAATACCAAATAACATCCGGCTGGGTGGACCTTACTTTCATACTACCATTTCTACCAATGTCATGTCACAGTGTTTATTGTCCAATAATGTTTTATTTCCGCAAGACATTTTAAGACATCCATCCATCCATCCATCCATCCATCTACCCATGCACATCGATCCATCCATCCATCCACCTATCCACCCATCCATCTACCCATACACCTCGATCCATCCATCGCTCTCTCTCTCTCTCTCTCTCTCTCTCTCTCTCTCTCTCTCTCTCTCTCTCTCTCTCTCTCTCTCTCTCTCTCTCTCTCTCTCTCTCTCTCTCTTTCCGTGAATGTTTCATTTTAACTGTCGTGGGAAAAGTGCATTTAAAAACAATCATGTTATGTTTTTCGGGAGTTTTAAGCACTTTTAAATTCCATACAGACGTAGCTCGTTGATATGTACAGGCACATTGTATTCTCCTATTCGTATCTCTATATATATCTATCTACAGGGGCGGCTCAGTGTAAACAAAAATAGTGGTACGGCTCGAGGTTGCCAGACTCTCCTTTCAAACTGACCTGTGAAGGACATTTTCACAGATACAACAAATATAACCCTCAAAAACGTCTGCGCCGCCCCTGATTCTATCTATCTAGCTATCTATCTATTTGTCTATCTGTCTAGCTATTTATCTGTCTATATATATATACTACCTGTCTGTCTCTGTTTCTTTCTTTCTTTATTTCTGTATTTTACTGCTGCTCGTAAGTTCTCAACGTGAAAGTTTGATTTTAACTTGATTTCGCGCTTGTATATAACGGGCACATACATCATGCGATCAGCTGTCCCGGTGTCCGGGGCGGGGGTTTCATCCTGAATAGGGTTCGTGTGGTTTGTATATCACGGAACACAGCACTGAAAAATGCTAATCAAGCTATCGAGCTTGGCCTCCCTGACCTGGTGGTCTTTGATAAAACTGCTAACTAGACATGTGTCACGTAGCAAGTTACACCAACCATCAGTCTCCAGTGTACCGCACTTTTCAGGATTTCCGTTTGAGATGTATTGCCGAAACAACTACTTATGCAGATGTATCATTAATACTACTTTACCTCTAGCCTCCGAGCATCCTCACTTGCTCATCCATCCATCCACCCACCCATCCATCAACCAGTCTACACATACACATCCATCCATTCACACATCCATCCATCCATCCACCCATCCATCCATACATCCATCCATCAATCAGTCAGTCAATCTACTCATACACATCCATCCATCCATCCATTCTTTCATCCATCCATTTACCCATCCATCCATCCATTTACCCATCCATCCATCCATCCATCCATCCATCCACCCACCCATCCATCCATCATCCATCCATCCATCAATTTACCCATCCATCCATCCATCCATTTACCCATACACATCCATCCATCCATCCATCCATCCATCCATCAATCAATCATTCTAAACATACACATCCATCCATCCATACATTTAACAATACCCATCCATCCATCCATCTATTCATACGCATCTATCCATCCATCCATCCATCCATCCATCCATCTTTCTCTCTCACAGTGAATGTTTCATTTTAACTGTCTAGGGAAAAGTGCATTTAAAAAAATATTTTTCTGTTTTAACCATCCATACCTATCCATCCATCCATCCATCCATCCCCCTACCCCAGCACCAGAATACAGTTCTACCTGAGAGATACACGCCCTACACCAGCACCAGGATACAGTTGTATCTCAGAGAAACGCCCCCTACCCCAGCACCAGAATACAGCTCTACCTTAGAGAAACGCCCCCTACCCCAGCACCAGGATACAGTTCTACCTCAGAGAAACGCCCCCTACCCCAGTACCAGGATACAGTTCTACCTCAGAGAAACGTCCCCTACCCCAGCACATGGATACAGTTCTACCTCGTAGAAACGCCCCCTACCCCAGCACAAGGATACAGTTCTACCTCAGATACACTCCTTACCCCAGCACCAGGATACAGTCTACCTCAGAGAAATACCCACTACCCCAGCACCAGGATAGTTCTACTTCAGAGATACACCCCCTACCCCAGTACCAGGATAGTTCTACCTCAGAGATACACCCCCTATCCCAGTACAAGGATACAGTTCTACCTCAGAGATACACCCCCTACCCCAGTACCAGGATAGTTCTACCTTAGAGATACACCCCCTATCCCAGTACAAGGATACAGTTCTACCTCAGAGATACACCCCCTACCCCAGTACAAGGATACAGTTATTACCTCAGAGATACACCCCCCTACCCCAGCACCATGATACAGTTCTACCTCAGAGATACGCCCCCTACCCCAGCACCATGATACAGTTCTTCCTCAGAGATACACCCCCTACCCCAGCACCATGATACAGTTCTACCTCAGAGATACGCCCCCTACCCCAGCACCATGATACAGTTCTACCTCAGAGATACGCCCCCTACCTCAGCACCATGATACAGTTCTACCTCAGAGATACGCCCCTACCCCAGCACCATGATACAGTTCTACCTCAGATACACTCCTTACCCCAGCACCAGGATACAGGTCTACCTAAGAGAAATGCCCACTACCCCAGCATCAGGATAGTTCTACCACAGAGATACACCCCCTATCCCAGTACAAGGATACAGTTCTACTTCAGAGATACACCCCCTACCCCAGTACCAGGATAGTTCTACCTTAGAGATACACCCCCTATCCCAGTACAAGGATACAGTTCTACCTCAGAGATACACCCCCTACCCCAGTACAAGGATACAGTTCTACCTCAGAGATACACCCCCCTACCCCAGCACCATGATACAGTTCTACCTCAGAGATACGCCCCCTATCTCAGCACCATGATACAGTTCTACCTCAGAGATACGCCCCCTACCCCAGCACCATGATACAGTTCTACCTCAGAGATACACCCCCTACCCCAGTACAAGAATACAGTTCTAAGATACACCCCTACCCCAACACCAGGATACAGTTCTACCTCAGAGATACACCCCTACCCCAGCACCATGATACAGTTCTACCTCAGAGATACGCCCCTACCCCAGCACCATGATACAGTTCTACCTCAGAGATACGCCCCCTACCCCAGCACCATGATACAGTTCTACCTCAGAGATACACCCCCTACCCCAGTACAAGAATACAGTTCTAAGATACACCCCTACCCCAACACCAGGATACAGTTCTACCTCGGAGATACGCCCCCTACCCCAGTACAAGGATACAGTTCTACCTCAAAGATACACCCCCTACCCCAACACCAGGATACAGTTCTACCTCAGAGATACACCCCTATCCCAGTACAAGGATACAGTTCTACCTCAGAGATACACCCCTATCCCAGTACAAGGATACAGTTCTACCTCAGAGATACATCCCCTACCCCAGCACCAGAATTAGGGATGGGACGGTTCGGTGTTGTTGTTTTTTCGGTATTTGGTCCACGGTTCGATTTATTCACGATACTTTTCACAAGTAGTACAAGTACGCCAATTAGAGCAAGACACTTTATTTTTATTGGTCATTTGTAAAATAATTGTGACTATTAATTATATCTGGAATACTTGGGCGATGTGTCCCTCAGGATTTGAGTTCTGAGGGTTGGTAAAATAATTTGGTAGGGGTGACAATGCTAGGGGGTCTGGGGATAGTCTCTCTAGTTGTCTTTATATGCACTCTGGAGTACATACTATATGGGTCTCATGTACACATTATACAAGTCTAAAAGAAAGATAGATGTCAAGACATATTTCTGTAATGTTTATTATTATTTTGATTATATCAAATTTTGAGAAGTTTTTTTAAAGTATAGAATAACTCGAATAAGCTCAAATACATGATATATAGGCCTAGTGTTGGTTATTTAACTAAATACAGATACGCAAGTACAATTACATGTACATAATATATAATACAGAGATACGCCCACTATCCCAGTAACTGGATACAGGTCTACCTCAGAGCTACGCCTTCTACCCCAGCACCAAGATCCATTTCTACCTCAGAGCTACGCCCCCTACCTCAGCACTTCCGTCAAACTTTACCTCAGAGCTACGCCCCCTCCCCCGACACTAGCACTTCCGTCAAACCCTACCTTAGAGCTACGTCCCCCCCACCCCCTCCCCCTCCAACATTAGCACTTTCGTCAAACTTTACCTCAGAGCTACGCCTCCTACCCCAGCACCAAGATCCAGTTCTACCTCAGAGCTACGCCCCCTACCTCAGCACTTCCGTCAAACTTTACCTAAGAGCTACGCCCCCTCCCCCGACACTAACACTTCCGTCAAACCCTACCTCAGAGCTACGTCCCCCCACCCCCTCCCCTCCAACATTAGCACTTTCGTCAAACTTTACCTTAGTGCTACGCCTCCACTCCAGCACCAAGATCCAGTTCTACCTCAGAGCTACGCCCCCTACCTCAGCACTTCCGTCAAACTTTACCTCAGAGCTACGCCCCCTCCCCCGACACTAGCACTTCCGTCAAACCCTACCTCAGAGCTACGTCCCCCCCCCCCCCCTCCAACATTAGCACTTTCGTCAAACTCTACCTTAGTGCTACGCCTCCACTCCAGCACCAGAATGCAGTTCTTCCTCATAGCCACGCCCCCCCCCCCCCCCCCCCTCCCCCAACTCCAGGATGCAGTAGGCCTATATTCTATCGATTACGTTGACAACCTAATCCACTTAATCTGAACTAGACCGGTCGTGTTTAGGTAAAATAGATTCGCTGACATGTGCGAATAAAAATCGATGTGTCGCCTGCCTAAATAATGTAAAAGTACAACGTAGCCCGGCCTGATCCGGGTTATGGAATATTGAATATATATCACAATGGCGGCGCCCCGTGTCTTGTTTCCCAAGCCAGGAATCGCGGTTCACAGTAGCACTGAGCATACCAGGGTCGTGGGATATTAAATATATATAACAAACAGAACACACTGGTTCTTGTTTACATGCCAGGAAATCTCTGTTTAGAGTATAGGAAATCACAGAGTAGAAGAACTCACTGTTTAGAGTAGGAGAAATCACTGTTGTCACGGGGATTCTATAATACCCGTAACTGAATAAAACACGATTGTCCAAATATCTCTCCTAACTGTATATCTATTAGATCTCTCTGTAACAGGCAGTATTTCCGCTGTGGCTCGTCTCTAGGTATGATCAGAGATACGATCTTATATAAAGTATATGTAATATAGCACGTTTAGTTCACTAGAAAACACAACAAAAACACAATACACTTTGGAATCTGTATTAACCTACGCTGACAGATGTACAGCTGCAGTAGTTAATTAATAACAACAATAATAACAACCCAGAACTGATCACTTAATTAGTTAATCTCTAGGTGTCTAGTTTACACAATATGCTAATCACTTCACCGTGACACAACACCCACACGTGTGATAATTGAGAAACGCTTCTAGGGGAACTTAATTAATAAAGGAATTACAACACTATTCCTAACTGGTTAATTTTTAATTAACCCTTACTACTCGTTCAATAACGTGTGATAATTGAGAAACGCTGCCAGGAGAACTTAATTAATAAAGGAATTACAACACTATTCCTAACTGGTTAATTTTTAATTAACCCTAACTACACATTCAATAACAGAATTAATACTGGTACCTATCACAATAAAGACAATAACCTACAGTTTACCTAGGTCCTCTAGGATGACTGGCTAAGCTTTATATTACCAAATACTCGTATAAATATAGAACAGTAAGACTACGATTTACTTCGTCAGATGACCGAAGACACTGTCTAAAGAATATTGGTATAATACAGTATTAAAATATTTAAAGTCACATCAATCACATCAAGGTTATACAACAGAGCAGAAATAATATATTTACCAAAGTCCAAACGGACAACGTTCCCCCGGGATACCTTCCTATGGTCCTCCTAGATATCTCTAAACCCTAGCTATTTATTCAAAAGTCTCAGAGACAGCGAATATCGCCTGGGGGTACAACGCGGTACCTCACCTATCATCTGATATTCCACCTCTCCCAGAGTCGGTATATTTTTCTCTGATCGTCAGACTGGCTGACGCCATCGTCGCCAAATCACGGTTGTAAAAACCGCACTCGCGGAGGTATTACATAACTACTCGCCACATGGCCTCCGCACGTGGCTGGGTGTGTATTAGACGACCGTCGCGCAAAGGTATTACGTAACAAGTTGCCCATCGGGGCTTAAGTGCAATGAAACTGCACACGGCCCTCTAACACAATTAATATCGCCACAGGCGAAAACAAAATTAAGAGCATGTTCCGTCACAACTGTTCAGAGTAGGAGAAATATGTTCAGAGTAGGAGAAATCACTGTTCAGAGTAGGAGCAATCACTGTTCAGAGTAGGAGCAATCACTGTTCATAGTAGGAGAAATCACTGTTCAGAGTAGGAGCAATCAGTTCAGAGTAAGGGAAATCACTATTCAGAGTAGGAGTAATTGACGGCAAGGCACTTCGTTTTGACCCGCCTAGCTTATCAAACATCATAATTGTCCAGTTAATTCAATAAAGAATTTAACCAAACATATTTCAATTTGTCTTAACAAACGAAATGGGGATTAGTATTTTTCCCTCTGTAAAAATTCAGTCATAAAATATGTATACAAAAGAGAGCACCCATGATCACCAGGTATTCCCGTAGGCGTGGGCTGTGGTGGTGATGGTGGTGTGTGTGTGGGGAGGGGGTTGATGGGTGGTGTTGGTTGGGTGGTGGTGGTTGTTGGGTGGTGGTGGTGGTGGTGGACCCGCTGAGGCTAAACCAATCTTTACAGTGTAATTTTAGGTTATTCATATAGGTGTCTTGTGCAAATGTAGACAAAGGGGTGCGCTAGGTCCATACTGGAACTCCCACGAATTGACGACGCTACGCCTCTGACCACAAATTAGGTCATAATGATATTTTAATTTCTTTGAATTTACGTGATTGGTTAGTTCCGTGGCTTTAGATGAGAAAATTGACAACTGATAGTATTAAAGAAGAGAATTATTTACAGTAAAAACCCAGTCGGTTGTTTATTACTGGTATATTAGGATAAAGTTCCCTCAAATGCTTTTGATATAATGTTGCATTGATTCTATTAAGTTGGCGTCTTTGATTTCCACCACTGTCCTACATCAAAACTATTTAAACTTCGCTTACGTCATAATTAGTTAACTAAAGAATTTGCAATGCATGGTAAACTTTTAGAGAGATATCTTGAAAGTTAAAAATAATATTTATCATGATTTATGGTGAACTCAGATCATCGACACCTACATGATATCCTGCTCAATGAAGACTGTGAATATCATCGACACCTACATGGGATCCTGCCCAATGAATACTGGAGATCATCGACACCTACATGAGATCCTGCTCAATGAAGACTATGTGGAGATCATTGACACCTACATGAGATCCTGTTTAATGAAGACAATGTGGAGATCATCGACACCTACATGAGATCCTGCTCAATGAAGACTATGTGGAGATCATCGACACCTACATGAGATCCTGCTCAATGAAGACTATGCAGATATCATCGACACTTACGTGAGATCCTGCTCAGTGAAGACTATGCAGAGATCATCGACACCTACGTGAGATCCTGCTCAGTGAAGACTATGCAGAGATCATCGACACCTACGTGAGATCCTGCTCAATGAAGATTATGCAGAGATCATAGATACCTACATGAGATCCTGCTAAATGAAGACTGTGAAGATCATCGACACCTACATGAGATCCTACTTAATGAAGACTGTGGAGATCATCGACACCTACATGGGATCCTGCTCAATGAAGACTATGCGGCGATCGTCGACACCTACATGAGATCCTGCTCAATGAAGACTGTGGAGATGATCGGCACCTACATGGGATCTTGCTCAATGAAGACTATGCGGAGATCATTGACACCTACATGAGATCCTGCTCAATGAAGAATATATGGAGATCATCGACACCTACATGAGATCCTGCTCAATGAAGACTATGCAGAGATCATCGACACCTACGTGAGATCCAGCTCAGTGAAGACTATGCAAAGATCATCGACACCTACGTGAGATCCTGCTCAGTGAAGACTATGCGGAGATTGTCGACACCTACATGAGATCCAGCTCAATGAAGACTGTGGAGATCATCGACACCTACATGGGATCCTGCTCAATGAAGACTATGCGGAGATCATCGACACCTACATGAGATCCTGCTCAGTGAAGACTGTGGAGATCATCGACACCTACATGAGATCCTGCTCAATGAAGACTGGAGATCATCGACACCTACATGGGATCCAGCTCAATGAACACTATGCGGAGATCATCGACATCTACATGAGATCCTGCTCAATGAAGACTGTGGAGATCATCGACACCTACATGGGATCCTGCTCAATGAAGACTGTGGAGATCATCGACACCTACACGGGATCCTGCTCAATGAAGACTGTGGAGATCATCGACACCTACATGAGATCCTGCTCAATGAAGACTCTGGAGATCATCGACACCTACATGAGATTCTGCTCAATGAAGACTATGCAGAGATCGACACCTACATGAGATCTTGCTCAATGAAGACTGGAGATCATCAATACCTACATAAGATCCTGCTCAATGAAGACTAAGAGGAGATCATCGACACCTACATGAGATCCTGCTCAATGAAGACTGGAGATCATCGACACCTACATGAGATCCTGCTTAGAGTCAGTGCAATATACCTGTTTAAAGTCACTGAAATATACCTGGTTAGTCACTGAAATATACCTGGTTACAATCACTGAAATATATCTGTTTAGAGTTACTGAAATACTCGTTTGTGTCGCAGTGCTGTTTTCCGACAGTTCTGTGATTTTCCAGTAACTGGGCCTCCAGACGTCGTGCTCCGACCTGTCGTTACATCTTATCGATCACACACAAGTGACTGAAGTGCAGTCGCGCTAATTATCTCTCGAGTCAAGTGATGTATTCACTGAAACCAGCATGTCTAGAGACACAAGTTACATATTTGTTTACCAATTTAAACTATTGCTATTTAGTGTCTAATATGAGAGAGAGAGAGAGAGAGAGAGAGAGAGAGGGGGGGGGGGGAGGAGGGGGGTAAGAAGGGCGGCATTACGTATGGGCACAATGACGGCACACTGACTACATATAGGCACACTGACGACATATAGGCACACTCACTACATATAGGCACACTCACGACATATAGGCACACTGACTACATATAGGCACACTGACTACATATAGGCACACTGACTACATATAGGCACACTGACTACATATAGACACACTGGTGACATATAGGCACACTGACTGCATACAGACACACTGGCGACATACAGACACACTGGCGACATACAGACACACTGGCGACATATAGACACACTGACGACATATAGGTACACTGACGACATAGGCACACTGGCGATATAGACACACTGACTACATATAGGCACACTGACTACATATAGGCACACGGACGATATATAGGCACACTGATGACATATAGACACACTGACTACATATAGGCACACGGACGACATATAGGCACACTGACTACATATAGGCACACGGACGACATATAGGCACACTGATGACATATAGACACACGGACGACATATAGGCACACTGATGACATATAGACACACGGACGACATATAGGCACACTGACTACATATAGGCACACGGACGACATATAGGCACACTGATGACATATAGACACACTGACTACATATAGGTACACGGACGACATATAGGCACACTGATGACATATAGGCACACTGATGACATATAGGCACACTGACGACATATAGACACACGGACGACATATAGGCACACTGATGACATATAGGCACACTGATGACATATAGACACACGGACGATAAATGCATTGAATTAAATTTGTAGACCAGTCTCAGCTCTACAAATTGAACAAAACCTTTTTATTCACTCATTTATACTTAGTTTCCTGTTATATCCAATTAAGGTTCAAACACGCTCTACTGGACAAACGCCTCAGTTATTTGGACTGTCTGTCCAAGACAGTGTGTTAGTAGTCAGTGTGTTAGTGGTTAGTGAGAGAGAAGAGGGTGTAGTAGTCTTATATCTACCCACTGCGTCGTTATAATCGCTATGGGTGGGTGCCAGTGCCGGGATGCGACCACAGTACCTACCAACCTTAAATACGATGACTTCGCCACGACAACACACGGACTGGACAACCCCTTTTCATTCATTCATTCATTCATTTCCCCATGACAAATTTCAGAAAAATCTCCATATTCCTTCATAAGCGGTGCATTACTTACACAGAACTGTGAACGAAGATATAAATGCATAACTATATTTTACGAATCTGGATAATTCGTGAGATGTTTAACAACACTTTTCTGAATTGATTATTGTGAGATGTTTAACAATTTCTGTATTTATTATTGTGAGATGTTTAATAACAATTGTCTGAATTGATCATTGTGAGATGTTTATCAACACTGTTCCAAATTAGCCATTGTGAGATGTTTAATAAGCCAATTCTGAACTGACTACATTGTTGTGAGATGTTTAATAAGTTCATTCTAAACTCACTACAGTGTTGTGAATTGTTTAATAAGACTGTTCTGAACTAACTACAGTGTTGTGAGATGTTTAATAAGACTGTTCTGAACCGACTACAGTGTTGTGAATTGTTTAATAAGACTGTTCTGAACCGACTACAGTGTTGTGAATTGTTTAATAAGACTGTTCTGAACCGACTACAGTGTTGTGAATTGTTTAATAAGACTGTTCTGAACCGACTACAGTGTTGTGAGCTGTTTATAAGACTGTTCTGAACCGATTACAGTGTTGTGAGCTGTTTATAAGAGTGTTCTGAACTGACTACAGTGTTGTGAATTGTTTAATACGACTGTTCTGAACTGACTACAGTGTTGTGAATTGTTTAATAAGATTGTTCTGAACCGACTACAGTGTTGTTAATTGTTTAATAAGACTGTTCTGAACTGACTGCAGTGTTGTGAAATGTTTAATAAGACTGTTCTGAACTGACTACAGTGTTGTGAGCTGTTTATAAGACTGTTCTGAACTGACTACAGTGTTGTGAGCTGTTTATAAGACTGTTCTGAACTGATTACAGTGTTGTGAATTGTTTAATACGACTGTTCTGAACTGACTACAGTGTTGTGAGATGTTTAATAAGACTGTTCTGAACCGACTACAGTGTTGTGAGATGTTTAATACGACTGTTCTGAACCGACTACAGTGTTGTGAGATACTTAATAAGACTGTTCTGAACTGACTACAGTGTTGTGAATTGTTTAATAAGACTGTTCTGAACCGACTACAGTGTTGTGAGATGTTTAATACGACTGTTCTGAACCGACTACAGTGTTGTGAGATGTTTAATAAGACTGTTCTGAACTGACTACAGTGTTGTGAATTGTTTAATAAGACTGTTCTGAACCGACAACAGTGTTGTGAGTTGTTTCCCACTTAATGTGAGCCTTTTAGCGACTAAGTATACTTATTAAAAATATTTTGTTGTGTCGCTCTAGTCTTTATTAAGTCCAAAATGGACTTTGTCTCCCAATACAGGCGGCGGAACGTAGCCCAGTGGTAAAGCTCTCGCTTGTGTCGATCTAGGATCGATACCCGTCGTTGGACCCATTGAGCTATTTTTCGATCCAGACAGTACACCACGACAAGCATATCAAAGGTCGTGGTATGTGCTATCCTGTCTGTAGGGTGGTGCATATCACATATCCTTGGTACTTATGGAAAAATGTAGCGGGTTTCCTCTATAAGACTATATGTCAGAATAGTTAAATGTTTGACATGCAATAGCCGATGATAAATCAGTGTGCTCTAGTGGTGTCATTAAACAAACAAAAACTTCAACTCTGTCCCCAATAATTTCGTAGGTACAAACCTTTAATAACATTAGAAAGTAACACTACGTTTAACACATAATGTACCTCATACCTGTTTTCTTTATAATGGCATTAAAATAAACTCTCGAGACAGCCGGTGTAACGTGTTTTTCCCACGTTGTAATAGAAAACGTAGAGGAAAATGTTATTGTTTTGTTATATATCAATTACAACTTGTCACTGCGGGATCCCATTTCTATAGGGAGTAGTTACGTTATGTATTTGTGTGTCTGCTGGAAACATAACTAATGTTCTCTTTTTTGCATTGCAGAAGCGTTTAAAATTGAATATAATTAATGGATATAAAATATGATTAATTCGACTACACACGGATACAAAAGGAAACGTCATAGTGATTCATACACCTATTCACTTTATGGCCATATGCGTATGGGCTCTCATTCGTGTAGGGGGCGGGGGGGGGGGGGGGGGGGCAGGCTGATTTTAGTCCGAATTAAACGAAAATGTCTGAATCTGGATAACAACCTGTATTGATATTAGCATTACTGCCAAACAGCTATATTGGGTTGCAAATAAATCATTACGCATTTTTATATGGATTACAATTCATATTGTGGTTAGAAATAATGGAAATACGCGGTGAAAAGGTTTCAGGCCAGCTCATTTTCCCCGAATATTTCTGTCGTTTTTGCCCGAATTTGAGGATTTGCTTCAGTACTAAGGGCGCAGTTGACCCCCACCCCCACCCTTTGTCTCGTACGCTTATGGGATCCAGGAAACATAGAAGGGGGGGGGGGGTGTCTTCCGTATAAAATAAAATTCATCTGCTGTTTTATTGCTGTTTAAGTTGAGAGTGTATAGCAGTATTTGCTGAATAGTGAATGTATTGTAATATTTGTTAAAACCACCGACAACCAAATAAAAGTTGGCGTGTGTGTGTGTTGGGGTTGGGGGTGGGGACTCGAGAGCAGCAGCCTACCCGTTACGTACCCTTGAATCCGCCAAAGGATCGACATTTTTTAACACAACAATCCTTTGATTTGACTGGCGTGTCGTTTGGCACGTCTGTCAGTGACAGTTACGAGCTCGGCTCGATAGACCAAACCTGAACGCGGAGTTAGTTCCACGAGGCTCTGGCCAGTTATTCTCTGTTCCCAAGGTGGAAAGGTGACCGTGACCGCCGCAGAGGTGAAGGTCATTCCAAGTGCGCACCGACTTATGACAAGAAGAAATCAATAATCTCCATTCTGTGTACATTCTCTACATACGAGGACCAGATACACAGCACGGAAATAGGCTGCCTACTGACACTCTGACTTAGCGCTAATTGCGTATTTGTTGCTGTACTTTTCCCCGTTAACATCTCAGTCTCTGTTTCCCCACCCTAGAATACGTTAAATCACATTGTTTAGGTAGGCCTTTAAGAAATCACACACACACACACACACACATACACACACACGCACGGACACACACACACACAAACACGCACGCACGTTGCGCATACACTATAACCCAGTTGAATATGGAATTATTAAAAAGGTATTGGGACTGTAACATTGATATTTCACACCCATTACTCTACTACCGATATTTGCCACCATCAGTAAATAGTTCAGGCCCATAGATCAAATAGTGTTGAAACAGATTCAATTTTTTTTTTTTTTAAATGCGACGCCAGACAGGTGGATACTAAGTGCATTCGTGTTTTCTAATCGACAGTGTGTGTGTGTATGTGTGTACATGCGACCGCGTGTGTGCGCAAGTGTGTATGTATGCATGTCTGTGTGTGTATGCGTGTCTGTGTGCATGCCTGTCTGTGTGCATGCGGGTCTGTGTGTATGCGTGACTGTGTATGCATGTCTGAGTATGCCTGTATGTGTGTATGGCTGTCTATGTGTATGCCTGTCTGTGTATGCATGTCTGTGTGTATGTATGCATGTCTGTGTGTATGGCTGTCTGTGTGTGTACGTGTCTGTGTGTATGCCTGTCTGTGTGTATGCATGTATGTGTATGCATGTCTGTGTGTATGCATGTATGTGTGTGTGTATGCATGTATGTGTGTATGTATGCCTGTCTGTGTATGCATGTCTGTGTGTATGCATGTGTCTGTGTGTGTGTGTATGTATGCATGCCTGTGTGTATGTATGCATGTCTGTGTATGCATGTATGTGTGTATGTATGCATGTGTGTATGCATGTGTGTGTATGTATGCATATATGTGTGTATGTATGTGTGTATGCATGTATGTGTGTGTGTGTGTGTGTATGTATGCATGCATGTATGTGTGTATGTATGCATGTCTGTGTATGCATGTATGTGTGTATGTATGCCTGTGTGTATGCATGTGTGTGTGTATGTATGCATATATGTGTGTATGTATGCATATATGTGTGTATGCATGTATGTGTGTGTGTGTATGCATGTGTGTGTGTGTGTGTATGCATGTATGTGTGTATGTATGTGTGTATGCATGTGTGTGTGTGTGTGTGTATGTATGCATGCATGTGTGTGTGTATGTATGCATGTCTGTGTATGCATGTCTGTGTGTATGCATGTATGTGTGTATGTATGCGTGTGTGTATGCATGTGTGTGTGTATGTATGCATATATGTGTGTATGCATGTATGTGTGTGTGTGTATGCGTGTGTGTGTGTGTGTGTATGCATGTATGTGTGTATGTATGCCTGTCTGTGTGTATGCATGTATCTGTGTATGTATGCCTGTCTGTGTATGCATGTCTGTGTGTATGCGTGTGTGTGTGTGTGTGTGTGTGTGTGTGTATATGTATGCATGTATGTGTGTATGCGTGCGGATAACCTACATACGCGGGTATAGGATTTTTCTAGAGGGAATCAACGTTTACAAATACACTACCGTAGTCAAAAGTTCAATAACATTATCTATATGGCAGTCCTCCACAAAAATAACAAGTGGAACAAGATTTTACATTTTTCCCAGTTGCAAAAACAACAACAAAACAAGCAAACAAACACCCAACCAGTAAAACAAAAATATCCAGAAAACCCCCATACCCCCCATCAACTAAGGAACCAACGAACCAACTAACCAAACAAACACCCCAACAAAAAAACTAATAGAAAGACCCGCCACAAAACCCCAAACCAAACACACAAAAAAAAAAAAAAAAAAACCCTCAAAACCCAGACAAAAAAATACATTATATACTTCTGCTGTCCGGGACACTTCGAATTTCTGGGGGTGGAATGGTACGCATCCCAAAACCGTCGTCTTGGATCCGCGCCTGACCTGTATTTAAGCTAGATTCATACTTCACCGCCGACTCTTGTCAGCGAGTAGTTGACTCGCCCAGTCCTGCTTCTATTCAAACTAATCTTCATTTTTCAGTCAATTCAGTGTTGTTTTAACACAGATCATATTAAATTTTAGTGCCCGTTCGGTCAACGCTTTTTAGTTTACCTAATAAAAAATTAAATTTCAGTTCGGCATGAGGTCGGCAAACACAGTATAAATTGACCTTAAAAAGGTCAATTTAACCTGTACACGAAAGCTAAGACGCTTTGCTTCTTTCCACTTGACAGTATTGTCATTGTAACCCAGCTGCTGATGGCCGTCATTCAAGCAAGAAGATGGGGTTTTTCGTCGTCTTTTTTTTTTTTTTTTTTAAATATATATATATATATATATATATATATATATATATATATATATATATATATATATATATATATATATATATTACATGACATACGAAACTAGGTCATCCGCCTCGATCCGCTCACAGAATTAGTGAAAAGGTAGACTATGCGCGAATTGAAATATAAACACCTTTTACGTAGCCGAGTTATTTGGCTATTCATTTTACGCAGAAATCAATGTCACTAACTGGTTTGTGGTCTGGATCCACCTACGTTGTGCATAAAACACGTCTGCAACTACTACATCTTCGTAAGTAATTTGCAATTTATTGGTATACTCGCACTCTGCTGAATCGCGGCCTTTGTTGTATCGGGGCGTTTGACATTTCCCCTCTTTTTTTTTTAAACCAGTACTGTATGCCAAATTCTACCTTTGTTTACACCCCTCATGTTTCACGCAGTATTTTAAGCATGCAGCAATAGAGTTAACTGTGGCTGATTGAGCGATCAAAAGTTTGTTTTGTTTAACGACACCACTAGAGCAATGATTTATGAATAATCGGCTATTAGATGTCAGACATTTAGTAATTTTGACATATACATGTGATCTTAGACAGGAAACCCGCATCACTTTTCCATTTGTAGCAAGGGGTATTTTATATGCACTACCCCACAGACTTGATAGAACTTACCATGGCATTTGATATACCAGTCGTGGTGCACTGGCTGGAACGAGAAATAGCCCAATAGTCCCACCGGCGGGGATCGATCCCAAACCGACCGCGCATCAAACGAGCGTTTTACCACTGGGCTACGTTCCGCCCTTTGAGCGATCATGAGCGTCGATTGGCCAGTTGTGCTGTCTATAACAATAATTGTTGAAACAGTTCCTTTTTATATACTACTTGTCACGGGGATTCTATAATTCCCGTAACTGAATAAAACACGATTATCCAAATCTCTCTCCTAACTGTATATCTATTAGATCTCTCTGTAACAGGCTGTTAAACCCTAGTATGGCTCGTCTCTAGGTATGATCAGAGATACGATCTTATATAAAGTAATATATTTATAGCACGTTTAGCTCACTAGAAACACAACAAAACACAATACACTTTGGAATCTGTATTAATCTACGCTGACAAATGTACAGCCGTAGTAGTAAATTAATAACAGCAATAATAACAACCCAGAACTGATCACTTAATTAGTTAATCTCTAGGTGTCTAGTTACACAATATGCGAATCACTTCACCGTTACACCACACCCACACGTGTGATAATTGAGAAACGCTTCCAGGAGAAATTAATTAATAAAGGAATTACAACACCATTCCTAACTGGTTAATTTTTAATTAACCCTTACTACTCGTTCAGTAACGTGTGATAATTTAGGAACGCTTCCAGGGGAACTTAATTAATAAAGGAATTACAGCTCTATTCCTAACGGGTTAATTTTTAATTACCCCTAACTACTCATTCAGTAACCTTGTAACACCGAATTAACACTGGTACCGATCACAATAAAGACAATAACCTACAGTGTACCTAGGTCCGCTAGGATGACTGGCTAAGCTTTATATTACCAAATACTCATATAATGTTAGAACAAAAAGTCTACGATTTACTTCGTCAGATGACCGAAGACACTGTCTAAAGAATATTGGTATAATACAGTATCAAAATATTTAAAAGTCACATCAATCACATCAAGGTTACACACAGAGCAGAAATAATATATTTACCAGTCCAAACGGACAACGTTCCCCCTGGACGCCTTCCAAATGTTTCTCCTCGATATCTCTAAAACACTAGCTATTTATTATAAATCAGGATTTTGCCTGGGGGTACAAGGCGGTACCTCACGTATCATCTCATATTCTACCTCTACTAGAGTCATATATTTCTCTCTGATCGTCAGTCTGGCTGTCGCCAACCGCGAGCAATCTCCTGGCCATAAACAGCACTACCGGAGATATTACGTAACTACTAGCCACATGGCCTCCGCACCTGGCTGGGTGTGTATTAGGCGTACCGATCGAGGACCGTCGCGCAGAAGTATTACGTAACAAGTTGCCCATCTGGGCTTAAGTGCAATGAAACTGCACACGGCCCTCTAACACAATTAAAATCGCCACAGGCGAAACAAATTTAAGAGCATGTACCGTCACACTACTTTATGGCGTTCTTGTGTGTCTAAACTTGAAAATACTAAATAAAGTGGATCAGTAGTTAGGTTGTTTCGTGCAGTGAGCGGGGTATTTATTTCGATTCGTCAATTTTGTGGATTTTGTTTTTTAATTGTCGGTACAAGAAACACTTAAAATTGTTCAGCTAAATAATCATACTACAATGGCAAATCAGTTTTAAAATAAAGTAATGCATTTATAAGATATTTATTAATCTCCATGATACAACGGGGCTTAGGGCTATGGCTATGGTTAGGAATAGGGCCTGCTGTATGTTCGTCTGTCTGTCCGTCCGTCCGTCTGTCCCGCATAATTTTGTGGATGTTTTTTTTTTCAGGCCTTGAGATATTGAGCTAAATGTTTGTGTATAACTTTATCATGTACTGTTATAGATCAAGTTTGACATTTAAAGTTTGACCATTTACGCATTTTTGACGGATTTATGGCCTTTGTTATTATTATTTAGTTGTAGTAGTAGTATCATTATTGTTTTAATTATATATTTTTTTAATCTTTTGGCGATATACGCATTTTTGACGGAGTTATGGCCATTATTATTATTATTATTATTATTATTATTAATTTTTTTTTTTTTTTTTTTTTTTTTTTTTTTTTTTTTTTTTTTTTAAATTAATTTCTCTCTAATTAAATATCATTTTGATTATTGCAGGCTCAGATCTCTAGCACTTTCCGTCCCACAAGATGTCAGACACCCCAAACGTCCCCACGGATAAAGACGCCGACACGAAGACGCCGATGATGCCCGAGAAACCCTCGTCTCCTAAGTTGCCGAACGAAGAGAAGAAAAGCCTGTACCGAAAACAAGATGGAACTGGCTCGATGTCGTCGAAATTGTCTCGGCAAGCTTCGACTGATTCCGCCACTCATCTGGCCAATCGCAGAGCATCTTATAGACGTCGGTCTAGTTTTGACTTAATGCACACGGACTCGCTACCGTCACTACCGTCATTGCAGGATACGGTGAAACTTCAAGAAATAGATTTGAAAAGTGGTAAGTGTAAATCAGTTCAACGCAACTGCACCAGACACTAACTTATTACTATGTCATGAAACGCGCGCGCAACGAGAGAGAGAGAGAGAGAGAGAGAGAGAGAGAGAGAGAGAGAGAGAGAGAGAGAGAGAGAGAGAGAGAGAGAGAGAGAGAGAGAGAGAGAGAGAGAGAGAGAGAATGTATTCATCCATTCATAACAGAAACGTCAATCGTTTGTTGTATATATTTTTTTAATCAAATGTAAATAAATAAATGATTTATATTTGTAATCCACTCATCCGTCCTTTCATCCATCCATTCATCCATCCATCCATCCATTCATCCATTCATCCGTGCACCAGGGATATCTTTGGGTGAGCAGAACGTTTCGCCAAATTATCTATAAAACAAACAAAATTGTACAAACTGAGATATTTCCTAAAAATAATATCAGTTATTACATAACAATAATTTCGCCTTATTGAAATAGAATTCGTCAATTGTT
Source organism: Gigantopelta aegis (assembly GCF_016097555.1). Classification (NCBI taxonomy): domain Eukaryota; kingdom Metazoa; phylum Mollusca; class Gastropoda; order Neomphalida; family Peltospiridae; genus Gigantopelta; species Gigantopelta aegis. The sequence continues at coordinate 1,507,731 of NC_054709.1, forward strand.
TTCAAAATGCGCAATTTAGCGAATTTGGTGAGCTTAAGAGCTAGTCCATCCATTGATCCATCCAACAACCAAACCACCCATTATTCCATCCATCCATCTGAGCGTCCATCCATCCACCCACCCATGCATCCATCGATCCACCCAACCAGCTAGCCACATCGGCTTGTCCATGACATGTTTGATTCTAAATTTTTTACCAGGCCAGAAGTTGTTTATTACGTCAGGAAAGACACCAAAGGAGGGTAAATATATTAGGTCACAAAGCGTGAACGCTCATGTATACCTAATATCTGTATGCACGGTTTCACTAGTTTAGTTGAGTAAATATACAGAGGGGTTTCGGTCAGTAGTTAATATACAGAGGGAGTTTCAGTCAGTAGTTAATATACAGAGGGGGTTTCAGTCAGTAGTTAATATACAGAGGGGTTTCAGTCAGTAGTTAATATACAGAGGGGTTTCAGTCAGTAGTTAATATACAGAGGGGTTTCAGTCAGTGGTTAATATACAGAGGGGGTTTCAGTCAGTGGTTAATATACAGAGGGGTTTCAGTCAGTAGTTAATATACAGAGGGGTTTCAGTCAGTAGTTAATATACAGAGTGGTTTCAGTCAGTAGTTAATATACATAGGGGTTTCAGTCAGTAGTTAATATACAGAGGGGTTTTCAGTCAGTAGTTAATATACAGAGGGGTTTTCAGTCAGTAGTTAATATACAGAGGGGTTTCAGTCAGTGGTTAATATACAGAGGGGGCTTTAGTCAGTAGTTAATATACAGAGGGGTTTCAGTAAGTAGTTAATGTACAGAGGGCTTTCAGTCAGTAGTTAATATACAGAGGGGTTTTCAGTCAGTAGTTAATATACAGAGGGGTTTCAGTCAGTGGTTAATATACAGAGTGGGTTTTCAGTCAGTAGTTAATATACAGAGGGGTTTCAGTAAGTAGTTAATATACAGAGGGGTTTCAGTCAGTAGTTAATATATAGAGGGGTTTTCAGTCAGTAGTTAATATACAGAGGGGGTTTTAGTCAGTAGTTAATATACAGAGGGGGCTTTAGTCAGTAGTTAATATACAGAGGGGGTTTCAGTCAGTGATTAATATGCAGAGGGGGTTTCAGTCAGTAAATATACAGAGGGGTTTTCAGTCAGTAGTTAATATACAGAGGGGGTTTCAGCCAGTAGTTAATATACAGAGGGGGTTTCAGCCAGTAGTTAATATACAGAGGGGGTTTCAGTCAGTAATTAATATACAGAGGGGTTTTCAGTCAGTAGTTAATATACAGAGGGGGTTTCAGGTCAGTAGTTAATATGCAGAGGGGGTTTCAGTCAGTGGTTTTAATATACAGAGGGGTTTTCAGTCAGTAGTTAATATACAGAGGGGCTTTAGTCAGTAGTTAATATACAGAGGGGGTTTCAGACAGTAGTTAATATACAGAGGGGGCTTTAGTCAGTAGTTAATATACAGAGGGGGCTTTAGTCAGTAGTTAATATACAGAGGGGGCTTTAGTCAGTAGTTAATATACAGAGGGGGCTTTAGTCAGTAGTTAATATACAGAGGGGGCTTTAGTCAGTAGTTAATATACAGAGGGGGCTTCAGTCAGTAGTTAATATACAGAGGGGCTTTAGTCAGTAATTAATATACAGAGGGGCTTCAGTCAGTAGTTAATATACAGAGGGATTTTCAGTCAGTAGTTAATATACAGAGGGGGTTTCAGTCAGTAGTTAATATACAGAGGGGGCTTTAGTCAGTAGTTAATATACAGAGGGGGTTTCAGTCAGTAGTTAATATACAGAGGGGTCAGTAGTTAATATACAGAGGGGGCTTTAGTCAGTAGTTAATATACAGAGGGGGTTTCAGTCAGTAGTTGATATACAGAGGGGGTTTCAGTCAGTAGTTAATATACAGAGGGGGTTTCAGTCAGTAGTTAATATATAGAGGGGGTTTCAGTCAGTAGTTAATATACAGAGGGGGTTTCAGTCTGTAGTTAATATACAGAGGGGGCTTTAGTCAGTAGTTAATATACAGAGGGGCTTTAGTGAGTAGTTAATATACAGAGGGAGTTTCAGTCAGTAGTTAATATACAGAGGGGGTTTCAGTCAGTAGTTAATATACAGAGGGGGTTTCAGTCAGTAGTTAATATACAGAGGGCTTTAGTCAGTAGTTAATATACAGAGGGGGTTTCAGTCAGTAGTTAATATACAGAGGGGGTTTCAGTCAGTAGTTAATATACAGAGGGGCTTTAGTCAGTAGTTAATATACAGAGGGGGTTTTACTCAGTAGTTAATATACAGAGGGAGTTTTAGTCAGTAGTTAATATACAGAGGGGGTTTTACTCAGTAGTTAATATACAGAGGGAGTTTTAGTCAGTAGTTAATATACAGAGGGGGTTTCAGTCAGTAGTTAATATACAGAGGGGCTTTAGTCAGTAGTTAATATACAGAGGGGGTTTCAGTCAGTAGTTAATATACAGAGGGGGTTTCAGTCAGTGGTTAATATACAGAGGGGGCTTTAGTCAGTAGTTAATATACAGAGGGCCTTTAGTCAGTAGTTAATATACAGAGGGGGCTTCAGTCAGTAGTTAATATACAGAGGGGGTTTCAGTCAGTAGTTAATATACAGAGGGCTTTAGTCAGTAGTTAATATATAGAGGGGGCTTTAGTCAGTAGTTAATATACAGAGGGGGCTTTAGTCAGTAGTTAATATACAGAGGGGGCTTTAGTCAGTAGTTAATATACAGAGGGGGTTTCAGTCAGTAGTTGATATACAGAGGGGGTTTCAGTCAGTAGTTAATATACAGAGGGGGTTTCAGTCAGTAGTTAATATATAGAGGGGGCTTTAGTCAGTAGTTAATATACAGAGGGCTTTAGTCAGTAGTTAATATACAGAGGGGCTTTAGTCAGTAGTTAATATACAGAGGGGGCTTTAGTCAGTAGTTAATATTCAGAGGGGGCTTTAGTCAGTAGTTAATATACAGAGGGGGTTTAGTCAGTAGTTAATATACAGAGGGGTTTCAGTCAGTAGTTAATATACAGAGGGGGTTTCAGTAAGTAGTTAATATACAGAGGGGGCTTTAGTCAGTAGTTAATATACAGAGGGGGTTTCAGTCAGTAGTTAATATACAGAGGGGTCAGTAGTTAATATACAGAGGGGGCTTTAGTCAGTAGTTAATATACAGAGGGGGTTTCAGTCAGTAGTTGATATACAGAGGGGGTTTCAGTCAGTAGTTAATATACAGAGGGGGTTTCAGTCAGTAGTTAATATATAGAGGGGGCTTTAGTCAGTAGTTAATATACAGAGGGCTTTAGTCAGTAGTTAATATACAGAGGGGCTTTAGTCAGTAGTTAATATACAGAGGGGGCTTTAGTCAGTAGTTAATATTCAGAGGGGGCTTTAGTCAGTAGTTAATATACAGAGGGGGTTTCAGTCCGTAGTTAATATACAGAGGGGGTTTCAGTCAGTAGTTAATATACAGAGGGGGCTTTAGTCAGTAGTTAATATACAGAGGGGGTTTCAGTCAGTAGTTAATATACAGAGGGGTCAGTAGTTAATATACAGAGGGGTCAGTAGTTAATATACAGAGGGGGTTTCAGTCAGTAGTTGATATACAGAGGGGGTTTCAGTCAGTAGTTAATATACAGAGGGGGTTTCAGTCAGTAGTTAATATATAGAGGGGGCTTTAGTCAGTAGTTAATATACAGAGGGTGTTTAGTCAGTGGTTAATATACAGAGGGGGTTTTAGTCAGTAGTTAATATACAGAGGGGTTTTCAGTCAGTAGTTAATATACAGAGGGGGTTTCAGTCGGTAGTTAATATACAGAGGGGGCTTTAGTCAGTAGTTAATATACAGAAGGGCTTTAGTCAGTAGTTAATATACAGAGGGTGTTTCAGTCAGTAGTTAATATACAGAGGGGGTTTCAGTCTGTAGTTAATATACAGAGGGGGCTTTAGTCAGTAGTTAATATACAGAGGGGCTTTAGTCAGTAGTTAATATACAGAGGGGGCTTTAGTCAGTAGTTAATATACAGAGGGCTTCAGTCAGTAGTTAATATACAGAGGGGTCAGTAGTTAATATACAGAGGGGTTTTTAGTCAGTAGTTAATATACAGAGGGGTCAGTAGTTAATATACAGAGGGTTTTTTAGTCAGTAGTTAATATACAGAGGGGGTTTCAGTCAGTAGTTAATATACAGAGGGGGTTTCAGTCTGTAGTTAATATACAGAGGGGGCTTTAGTCAGTAGTTAATATACAGAGGGCTTCAGTCAGTAGTTAATATACAGAGGGGCTTTAGTCAGTAGTTAATATACAGAGGGGGCTTTAGTCAGTAGTTAATATACAGAGGGGGTTTCAGTCAGTGGTTAATATACAGAGGGGGCTTCAGTCAGTAGTTAATATACAGAGGGGGCTTTAGTCAGTAGTTAATATACAGAGGGGGTTTCAGTCAGTGGTTAATATACAGAGGGGGGCTTTAGTCAGTAGTTAATATACAGAGGGCTTCAGTCAGTAGTTAATATACAGAGGGGGTTTCAGTCAGTGGTTAATATACAGAGGGGGCTTCAGTCAGTAGTTAATATACAGAGGGGGCTTTAGTCAGTAGTTAATATACAGAGGGGGTTTCAGTCAGTGGTTAATATACAGAGGGGGCTTTAGTCAGTAGTTAATATACAGAGGGCTTCAGTCAGTAGTTAATATACAGAGGGGGTTTCAGTCAGTGGTTAATATACAGAGGGGGTTCGTGCTGAGTTTGATTTGAGGTGAGATATTACAAAATATTACAAACACAAAAAAAAAAAAAAAAAAAACTAGGAACAACAACAAAACACACACACACACACACACACACACACACACACACACACACACACAGGCGGGAAGTGGGGGGAGCAATCGATAAAATACAATAATAAAAAATGAAAACCCCCAGCAACTTTGATCATATTACATTTATCCTTGGTTTATAGTATAAACCGTATAACCGACCAATGATGTCATATTTCTGCACAATGCAGAGTCGAATAAGCATTTGGTAAAATAGTGGTTGATTGCATGGATCTCTATCCAATGCCTCGTCTCCTAAAGAGATCTTTTATTGAATATTTCATCCAGCTTGCACCGCCACAAAGAGGACTGCCACTTCCAGACTAGTGTATTAAATCGAAGCTAGCACCAGACAGAGCTCATTATAACAAGTACAGCTGTGATGACATGGCATGCACTCGTGGATCACTGTCATAACAGTAATGACATCAGGTGTTCGCGAAAGGTGAGCATGTCCAGTGGCACCCGTCTTGAGTTCAAAATCTGGAATAGCATCAGCCATCATCTGGGTCAATGATGCATCGTTTAGAGAATCTCTTTACATTATGACCCGGGTGAAACAACTTCTGTGCCAATGATATGACGTTTGAAATCTCCATACAATGAGCATGTCGTAAGGTATCTAAGAAGTTGTGATATGTAGACACGGAAAGCTGGAGCAGAAGGTATATTGCTCGACATAATGGACAATTCACTATTGGAAGTTGTCATACTGCTTTGTTTGGAGACCAGTGTCGCTTTGAATCTCTATGCATAGATCGAGGTAGATAACTGATTTAATACATTGAGATGTTTCTTTTACCTCTAACGCTTGTGGTTAAATCAGTGGAAGGTAATCTTTTATCCTGCTATTATTGGATGATATAAGATCATCAGTATAGCGGAAAGTAAGGTGAAACGTTTTAACCAGCTTCCTTTGTTTTGATTTAACCAGATTAGTCAGACGTTCTGATTCATGTGCACAGAGAAACATTTGGTAATTTTGACATAGAGTCTTAGAGGAAACCTGTTACATTTTTCCATTAGTATGAAGGGATCTTTTATATGCACCATGCCACAGACAGGATAACGCATGCCACGGTCTTTGATATACCAGTCGTGGTGCACTGGCTGGAACGAGACATAGCCCAATGGGCCCGCCGACAGGGATCGATCCCCAACTGACCGAGCATAAAGTTACATATGAATGATATAAATATAGATAGATAGGTACATATTCTTTATTTCCTTCATAAAATGAAGATTGATAAATAATTCACAAAAATATAACAATACGGGAATAATATAGTATCAATAGATATACAACAATAATAACAATAACATTTTCCAACTAATGCAAAATAATACCAACATTACTCTTAATTATGGCTGTTGAAGAAGATTATTCCAGTTTCGTAGTGTATAGCTAATCATTAAACTTATATTCCCCCACACATTGTAATCTAAACAGAATTCACAATCTGCACACAATCCACCTAGTAAGAAACGCGAAAACAAATCTTCTTCTGACCATAACTTTACAAATAATTTTATGTCAAGTAAGTCGCATAACCTATTAAACACACGCACAAACACACATACACAAACACGCACGCACACACACACACACTCAAAAGATGAATTAATAATATAACTGACATCCCCACCCCCATCCCAATTGCTGTCATCTTCCGACGCTATTAGTAGAGATTAGTAACGTGAAATTTGTGATAGGCTACACGTATGGCTAAAGCTGAGATTCCTTTTGTCCGGTTGCGTTTGCGGCTCCGTTTGCGGTGCGGTGCGGTTTAATCAAGCCAGCTTGTTCCAGGTGAGAGTGATTCCATTAGTGCGGTCCATTTGCGTTTAGTTATCCGAAACCGCATGCGCTTATTTCAATCGCTCCGTGGGGCGATTCATCCGTTTCGCCGTGCGGTAATTGTTGACGCCATGATGACTTTCTGCCAAAAGGCTGTATAAATGCATACTTTGCCGTCGAATGGATTCACTCAAAACGTATTGTAAATGCAACCGCAAATGGAGTCGTAAACGGAGCCGCAAACGCAACCGGACAAAAGGAATCTCAGCTTAAGATCTGGTTTCCATAACAACGGTAGCGTCGATCTGCGTCGGTGGACGACCTGTTGCAGGATTTGTGGAAACCAGGCTTAAAAGATAGTGTGACTTTAGTGCTATTAGAATAGATGGCTTAATGTTGTCATGGTCATGTATAGTTTTGAGTTACGTTGAGTGGACGACGTAAACTATTTCTGAATGTTATAGTTACAAATAGTTTTAAGTTTCGTGTGAGTGGGCGACGTAAACTACTTTTGAATGTTATAGTTACATATATTTTTGAGTTTCGTGTGAGTGGGCAACGTAAACTACTTCAGAATGTTAGTTACATATAGTTTAGAATTTTGTGCGAGTGGGTAATATAAACTACTTCACCTACTAACATGTTATATGTTTAGACTTCTTGTGCAATGTCGTTCAACAATTAAGAAAGGTTTAAAGGCATACTGTCACAGATTTAATTATCTTATTTCTCTAATTTAATAGATGAGTGGTATGTGACAATATGCCTTCAACTCTGTTTATTCCGACCCCAACATATTAAGACCATTGCTCACTCTAAAACTATACAGCGGTCTTTTTCCCCATTGATATAGCCAGGATTTTATATTGGTGGCTTTGGGAGGATCACAATATTGAGCGTGTAACCACACTGTTTATGATTTTAGTCAACACTCCAGCAGTGGTGGGTGTGGGTGTAATGTGGGGAGAGCATGGTCCCCATAACCCCGGGCAACGCCAATGCAAACACATACACACACACACACACACACACACACACACACACACACCCCTCCTCGCACTGTAAGCGTAACTTGTCTAAACGGTTTTAGGTTCTCTGGTCGTGAAATGAAAAGCCACTGGCCAGGACGGTCTCTCTTTTCTCTCGTTTTGAAAGAATACCCACTTCTCTCCACCCATCACGTTTTGTAAAGCACCCAATGACTGTAATATATGTAATAATTGTATATAACAGACACTAATCAATGAAACATTATTTTTTTAAGACGTCAATTTGTTTAGTTTTTTACTGACTCACTGTTACCAAACTATTTAAATCAAATAATTTATTTCACGTAAAGAAACAATAACGCTTGATACGTTTCCACTTAACTTATTCATAGCACGAATTGAACTAAAGCGCAAGCTTTATACTATCTATGGTATGTAAGTTTCTTTTCCTGTTTTTGTTTTTCTTTTCTCTCTTCTTTATAAGTTCTCTTTCAGCATTTAATGAATATTGCTGTTTGCTTATGTGGCAAATCTTTTAATATTCGTAAAATGATATATCATTATTCAAAAGTTAAAAGTTGTTTTGTTTAACGACACCACTAGAGCACATTGGTTTATTAATCATCGGCTTTTGAATATCAAACATATGGTAATTTGAACATACAGTATCAGAAAGGAAACCCGCTAAAATGTGCATCGTGCATCTATTGTCATATTCCGACTCGTAGTCATCAGAGGAAAGCCGTTACATTTTCCCTAGTGCAGCAAGGGATCTTTTATATGCACCATCCCATACACAGGATAACACATACCACGACCTTTGATATACCAGTCGTGGTGCACTGGCTGGAACGAGAAATAGCCCAATGGGCCCACTGACTGTGATCGATCCCAGACCGACCGCGCATCATGCGGACACTTTACCACTGGGCTACATCCCACCACAATATAATTATTCAGTGGATCGTTCTGTAAATGTGACTGAATAGCGAGCACTTGTCTGTATGTGCACCACTAGTTGCATGTTTACAGCATGATGTTTCACGTTTTGCGGCTATACTCACACAACGATTTATTGTTGCTAGTGATTTTCCAATGATCGATTATAATCGAACATTGATCGGCTTAGCTCTAACGATGTGATGATCGATTATAAACACCCATAATCGATTGTGTGTGAATCGATTGTGTGTGAATCGATTGACTCTAATTGTCCCTCTAGTTTAGCAGCTGGAATTCATGTAAATATGTTGGAGATGGGGTTGGGGTTTGTTTTGAAGTGCACATAATGAAGAAAAAAGATAGTAAATAGTTATTAAAGGTGAGACTATCGATTTGTTGGGTCTCTCTTGGTGAATATGACAATAGTTTGTATTTGTTTAACGACACCACTAGAACACATTGATTAATTAATCATCGGCTATTGGATGTCAAACATTGGGCTATTTCTCGTTCCAGCCAGTGCACCACGACTGGTACATCAAATGTCGTGGTATGTGCTATCCTGCCTGTGGTACATATAAAAGATCCGTTGCTGCACTAGGGAAAATGTAACGGCTTTCCTCTGATGACTACAAGTCAGAATATGAGTATGCTCAAAATTTAAATTCTTCATTTGCTCATATTCTAACTGATTGTGTAACTGATCGGTTGGTGCAAACCGATTATAACCGATGATGAAATTCACAGCGATTCAGAACAACAGAACAGAACTTCATTAATCTCAGTCCGTTACACAATACACATTCAGTAACAATATTTTACAGTCACAAGACAGGCTTTTACAGGAGATAATAAGATACTGTAGAATAATATAACGATAATATGACAACTCCCTGCAATTTTCCACGGCAATCGGCAATGTCGTGGATATTGCCGTTGAGTTTTTAATTCTCTACGGCATTTGTTTTGTCTTGGACTATATTCAGGGTTGTTTTCAATGGCAGTTTTTTGTTTTTTGTTGGGGTGTTTTTGCCGTGGAAATTTTCTTAATTGCATGGGCTGTATCATAATTGCCAACACTAATCATTGCTATGATAACGTGCTTGCAGTGCCTTGGTGGACGTCGTACCGCTTCCGGTACGCCATCATCTGGTTCCTGGGCTTCGTGTGCCTGTACGCTCAGCGCGTTAATCTGAGCATCGCCATCGTGACCATGGTCGACCACAAGTACTTCGAAGAGCTGCTCGCCAACTCGACAGCAAGTGATAACCCGACGACGGACTACTCCGAGAAAGACGGCCATAACCTGACGTCACTCAACGTGTCGGCTGTTGCTGACGAGGACACCTGCCCCGTGAATCTGGGAGAAAAACTGGTATGACGTCACATATTTTGGGCCCGTGCTCATGAAGCGTTCTAGAGTCCAGACTTGATCTTTAATGACTTGACATCAGTCCCAGGTCGGATCACTAACCAGGCCAGAGATCAGATCTGGAACAGACGTGCTTGAAACTTTCGGGGTATGTGCAGGCACAGCGGAAGCAAGTTTACGGTGTGGGTGGTGGTGGGGGTGGTGGGTCTGACTGAGATAGAGAGCGCAAAGTAAAATCAAATTTCTTGGGTTTTCGGGGGGTATGCTCCATAAAATTTTGAAAATTAGATGTCCTAAAATGCAATTTCCTGCATTCTAAAATAAAATGCATCTGTCTTAAGATTTACTACCAATGATATTTTTGTTTTAGAATTATTAGTGGGGCTACAGCCCCCCAGTGCTCCGCCATGCCTGATATGGGCACATAACTAGAGTTCCGAGTCCGAACGACATCATATACATGCAGTTTGTATGACATTGTGATGATGTTAAAGAAGTTTGTTTTCTTTAACCATACTAATAGAGGACATTGATTTATTAATCATCGGCTATTGGATGTCAAACATTTGGTAATTTTTGACATATAGTCTTAAAGTGCTGTGCCAGACCATACACTAAAATTTCAAATTCCACAATTAAATGCTTTCTTAATTCATTGCAATAATATTTTACACCGATATGTAAATCAATAATTACGAAAATGCCCCATAAAAGTATTAAAACATCACTCCCGTAGAACACTGCCGGAAACGACCGAGTAAAATTCTCGGTAAAAACATTTGCCTGTAAATAGCCGTGACGTCACGAAGGGAACGCGCTTCACAGAAACCTACTACGAGATGACTTCCAGCGCAAGCGAAAGTGGGACCGACAGCGACTGCCAAGCTTGATCATGCGATTCTTCTTTCGATGATGAATAGTGTAGTAATGACGACTGGACTAATATTTGTGCAAGACAACAAATAATGCCTTATCAGTTTAAACCTGGAACATCTTCCAACGAACCACCGGCCTGACCGATGATGAAAATGGTCGTGGAGACAGCTTACCACTAATTTACAACTTTATTCTTGTTTTATTCTTTAGCTTTTCGTGTGAATTATTTTGCTACACTGTATGTACTATTACTTGTGATGTAGTAGAAAAGATGATCAATAACTCTTGAATTCTACGAGTCAAGTGGACTGGATATCGGTAATTTTAAGAAATAAACAAAAACGACTTTTAGTCCGTCCCATTCCTCTATGAAAACAATACTATTTTTTGTGTGCAGTTGTGAAAAGTCTGCTCAGAAATAAATAACTTATAGCACATTCCATAGTATGAAAAAAGGTTTTCTCTGTGGGACGTATAGTCAAATTAATTTAATGTATTTATAGTCTGTTTTACAGGGAACGCCTACTTTCATACTATGGAATTTACAAGTCATTTATTTCTGAGCCGATTGTTTTCTAAGATGCATACAAAATTAGCTTCTTCTTTTTTTCTTCTGTTTTTTTTTTAACAAAAAAAACCCTACATTTTTGTAGGATGGGACGGACTAGGCTATAGATACTTACTTGTCTGTACTTTATTGTTTTAATGTTATCGAACTGTAAAGAAAAATCTCACAAATGAACGAGATGCAAACGACAACAAATCGGATCTCGTGCATGAGAAAACAAACTGACCGGAGTTGAAAGCATAACGCAATTTGGGACATTGACGATATGCACCCCAAGGTCGTTTCGGTGTGGATGGCGTCGGCTTGTTGTCATTTGTTTTGTGTAGCAGAAAAATTGTTGGTACGGCATCTTTTTTTAAAAGCCATAACACATGGTATTTCCATATCTCGCTTAAGCCGACAAGCCAGTTCGGACGAATCGAAACTAAAGTGTCTGCTGTCGCAACGGTCTCCGGCATTTTCTTCCTGTCCAGTATTTCCACGTTGTTTTAACCAAATTCACACACAGCTTTCTCACAGCAACATTACTAGGAAATGCGTGAAGACTAAATTTATCGGCTTTTGTATTCCGCCAACAACACGCCGTTTAACCATAATAAACACAACAGAAGCAATGAACAATGGCGCCGACGTCACGGATCAAATCTTACGGAAATTCCCAAAACGAATTCAGCTGGTTCTGTTTTTCAGGGGAATATTTTTTAAATAATATCTTGATTGATATAGCTCAATACATCATACATCTGGCACAGCACTTTAAGAGTGGAAACCCACTACATTGTTTCATTAGTAGCAAGGGATCTTTTATATGCACCATCCAAAACAAACAGGATAGCACATACCACAGCCTTGGATATACCAGTTGTGGTGCACTGGCTGGAATGAGAAATAGCCCAAATGGACCCACCGACGGGGATAGATCCCAAACCGACCGCGCATCAAGCGAGCGCTTTACCACTGACGACCAGTGGGCATCAAATAGACAATAACACCCGCAAATCTAAAAACTCCATATGGTTATGTCTGTTGTAAACTGAATCGTTTTTCTACAGAACTGACTGTATATTTTGTATTTCTTGAAAAAATCCACCTGTCTACAATCTAACTGTAGACCCTTGAATCGTCAACTTCCAATTGCTAATGACGTCACCTTTAATGACGTCATTAGCTTTTCAGGTGTTATTGTCTATTTGATCCCAGAAAAATAATATAATTAACCAATCACAATACAGAACACACTCGCCGTCAGTTTACAATTATAGTTCTTCCCACAGGAAATGCCTTGTGCATACTATGGAATTTACTACAAGCTATTTATTTCCAATCCAGTTGTTATCTAATTTGCAAAAACAGAAATAGTTGTCTCTCCCCTTCCCCCCCCCCCCCCCCCCCCCCCCCCCCCCCCTCGAAAATACTTTTACTTTTCTTCAAACTAAACTGAAATTATTTACAAAAAATAATTGTAGGAGGATGGGACAGACTATAGTTTGTTTTCACCTTCTGCTGTAATCACAAAAATAAAATCTGATTTCAACTGACTTGCTTACTGGTTTGTTTCCACTTATAAACTTTAAGGTCGCTTTGATATAAAAAAAAAAAAATTTTTTAAATCATTGGCAAAACGTTTACTGTATTTATTTTAAAATCGTTGGGCATTACCTTTCTATTGCATTTATTTCAAAATCGTTATTACCTTTCTAATGGTTTTATTTTAAAATCGTTGTTATTACCTTTCTATTGGTTTTATTTTTAAATCGTTGTTATTACCTTTCTATTGGTTTTATTTTTAAATCATTGACGTTACCTTTCTATTGTATTTATTTTAAAATCGATGGCATTATCTTTCTATTGGTTTTATATTAAAATCGATGGCATTATCTTTCTATTGGTTTTATTTTAAAATCGATGGCATTATCTTTCTATTGGTTTTATTTTAAAATCGATGGCATTATCTTTCTATTGGTTTTATTTTAAAATCGATGGCATTATCTTTCTATTGGTTTTATTTTAAAATCGATGGCATTATCTTTTTATTGTATTTATTTTAAAATCAATGGCATTATCTTTCTATTGGTTTTATTTTAAAATCGATGGCATTATCTTTCTATTGTATTTATATTAAAATCGATCGCATTATCTTTCTATTGTATTTATTTTAAAATCGATGGCATTATCTTTCTATTGTATTTATTTAAAAATCGATGGCATTATCTTTCTATTGTATTTATTTTAAAATCGATGGCATTATCTTTCTATTGGTTTTATTTTAAAATCGATGGCATTATCTTTCTATTGTATTTATTTTAAAATCGATCGCATTATCTTTCTATTGGTTTTATTTTTAAATCATTGGCATTGCCTTTCTATTGGTTTTATTTTTGAAATCATTGGCATTGCCTTTCTATTGGTTTTATTTTAAAATCGATGGCATTATCTTTCTATTGGTTTTATTTTTAAATCATTGGCATTATCTTTCTATTGGTTTTATTTTTAAATCATTGGCATTGCCTTTCTATTGGTTTTATTTTTGAAATCATTGGCATTGCCTTTCTATTGGTTTTATTTTAAAATCGATGGCATTGCCTTTCTATTGGTTTTATTTTTAAATCATTGGCATTGCCTTTCTATTGGTTTTATTTTTGAAATCATTGGCATTGCCTTTCTATTGTATTTATTTTAAAATCGATCGCATTATCTTTCTATTGGTTTTATTTTTAAATCATTGGCATTACCGTTCTATTATATTTATTTTAAAATCATTGGCATTACCGTTCTATTGTATTTATTTTAAAATCATTGGCATTACTGTTCTATTGTATGTATTTTTAAAATCATTGGCATTACCGTTCTATTATATTTATTTTAAAATCATTGGCATTACTGTTCTATTGTATGTATTTTAAAATCATTGGCATTACCGTTCTAATATAGTTATTTTAAAATCATTGGCATTACTGTTCTATTGTATGTATTTTAAAATTGTTGGCAGTGCCTTTCTATTGTGTGTATTTTAAAATCATTGGCATTACCGTTCTATTATATTTATTTTAAAATCATTGGCATTACTGTTCTATTGTATGTATTTTAAAATCATTGGCATTACTGTTCTATTGTATGTATTTTAAAATCATTGGCATTACCATTCTATTATAGTTATTTTAAAATCATTGGCATTACTGTTCTATTGTATGTATTTTAAAATCATTGGCATTACCGTTCTATTATATTTATTTTAAAATCATTGGCATTACGGTTCTATTGTATTTATTTTAAAATCATTGGCATTACGGTTCTATTGTATGTATTTTAAAATCGTTGTCGGTGCCTTTCTATTGTATGTATTTAAAAATCATTGGCATTACCATTCTATTATATTTATTTTAAAATCATTGGCATTAATGTTCTATTGCATGTATTTTAAAATCGTTGGCGGTGCCTTTCTATTGTATGTATTTTAAAATCGATGGCATTACCTTTCTTATTATTTTTAATTTTTCCTTTTCAGAAAGGCGAGTTCCGATGGGACAAACCCCTGCAGGGTCTATTGCTGGGCGCCTTTTTCTGGGGTTACATGGTCTTACAGGTCCCAGGAGGCCGACTGGCTGAACGGTTTGGTGCCAAGAAGGTGATAGCGATTAGCATGTTCCCCGTCTCTCTGATCAACATACTGAGTCCGGTTCTTGCCAGGTGGAATCCGTATGCCTTCCTCGTTGGTCGAGTCATCATTGGAATGGGTGAGGTTAGTTCCAAACATTGGGAATGGGCAAGAGGTTAGTTCCAATACATTGAGAATGGGCGAGGTTAGTTCCAAACTTTGGGAATGGGCGAGGTTAGTTCCAAACATTGGGAATGGGCAAGGTTAATTCAGAAAGGGCGAAAGGTTAGTTCCAAAGATTGGGAATGGGTGAGGGTAGTTCCAAACATTGGGAATGGCCGAGGTTAGTTCCAAACATTGGGAATGGGCGAGGTTAGTTCCAAACATTGGGAATGGGCGAGGTTAGTTCCAAAAGGCATTGGCCCAGAGCCATATTACAGACTGTCCAGCGATCCTACTTTGCCTACTTTTGTCCTACTTTTTCTATAATTTCATTCCTACTTTTCACCTACTTTTTAATAAGGGTGTGCTGGACAGCCTGGTATTAGTGCATAGACCGACTAGGCTCAGGCATAAGAATAGGCATAGGCATATGGGCTCTCATTTTTGTAAGCGGGGGAGGCTAGCTTTTGCCCGAATTAAACGAAAATGCCCAAATCTGGATAACAATATTTTTTCATATTATTAGCATTACTACCAAAAAACTATATAGTGTTGCAAACGAATTGCTACGCATTTTAAAACTAATTTTGAGGGTAGAATGATGGAAATACATGGTACAAATGTCTCAGGTTAGCACACTTTGCCCGAATATTTGTATAATTTTTGTCCAAATTTGAGGTTTCGCTCTAGCACTACAGGGCAGTTGCCCCCTCCTCCCTCCCTGTCTTGTAGGCTTATTCTATTCTAGGCATAGGGGTGCCAGATACTCAAATACGTATCTGCATCGGCCAGCTGACACATTCACCTTTTGAACTGAAGTGTGATACCGTAATTGAATGAGTCCAACCGAATGTCGATGTTCTTGGATTACGTTTCTAATGAAGACTGCTTATATCTTTAGCACTACGTTATTCTTAGAATATAACATATTAAAATATGAATAAGTTAGGGTTGCTTCCACTGTGTTTCAGAATGTGCATTTAATGACATTTTCAGCACTACTTTATAACTAGAATATAACATATTCAGGAGCGTAGCTTGATCTGGACCTGGGGGTGGGGGTTCGAATATGAACCAAGTGGACCCTTTTTCTATTTTATTTTTGCACCATCAAAAACTGCATATGTATAAACCTGTATGTGTTAGTTCTGAAAGCGGACCATTTGCTTGGGGGTGGGTGGGGGTAGGGGTGGGGGTCACCTGAACTCCCCCCCCCCCCCCACAGCCTACACCCCTGATATTGAAGTATGATTAAGTTAGGATCACTTCCACTACATTATCAGAATGTGTATTCAGCACTGACTGTGTTATTCTCAGAATACGTATTCAGTGTGAAGACTTCTATTTGTTCTTCAAACAGAATATGTATTCAGTGAAAACTGTTGTGTTTTTTCTTCAAACAGAATACGTATTCAGTGAAGACTTCTATTTCTACTTCAATCAGAATACGTATTCAGTGAAGACTGTTGTGTTTTTTCTTCAATCAGAATATGTATTCAGTGAAGACTGTTGTGTTTTTTCTTCAATCAGAATACGTATTCAGTGAAGACTGTTGTATTTGTTCTTCAATCAGAATACCAATTCAGTGAAGTCTTCCCTTTGTTCAGAATATGTATTCAGTGACAATTTTTCTATATCTTCTTCCAACAGAATACGCATTCAGTAAATACTGGTGTATTTCTTTATTAAACAGAATACCTATTCAGTGAAGATTGTGCTATTTATTATTCAAACAGAATTCAAGTTGGACATGAGCGAGCTTATGAATATTATATATTATACGAAAGAGATTCATGGAATGTGATATTTTAGACAAAATTTAATTCACTTCTAGAATACAGATATGCAGGGGCGTAGGCTGGGGGGGGGGGGGGGGGGGGGGTCGTCCAAACACACACACACACACACATGAAGCAAATGGTCCACTTTCAGAACTAAAACATACAGATTTATACATATGGAGTTTCTGGTGGTGCAAAAACAAAATAGAAAAGATCCACTTGGTTCATATTCTTATATATAGACAGATCGTTCTGTTTTCAGGGAGTCGTGTATCCGGCAAGAAGCGTTTTCTTATATATAGACAGATCGTTCTGTTTTCAGGGAGTCATGTATCCGGCAAGAAGCGTTTTCTTATATATAGACAGATCGTTCTGTTTTCAGGGAGTCATGTATCCGGCTGCACAGGCCTTTTGGTCAAAGTGGTCACCGCCCAATGAGCGCAGTCGACTTATCGGACTCTCATATGCAGGTTAGTGAGGAATAATTATCTAGAATGAAGGCAGTTGACTCATCGCACTCTCATACGCAGGTTAGTGAGGAATAATTATCTAGAATGAAGGCAGTTGACTCATCGCACTCTCATACGCAGGTTAGTGAGGAATATCTAGAACGAAAATAGTCTGCTTATTGCACCATCGTACGCAGGTTAGTGAGAAACATCTATAGTGCGTCCCACGAGGAACACAATTTTCATACTATGGAATTTACTACAACTTGTATATTACTGAGCTGATTGTTTTCTAAATTTTACAAAAAATAGTATTTACTTTTCTTCGTACGTCAAACCAAACTGAAATTATTTACAAAAAAACTTTTTGTATAAGAGGATGGGATGGACTATATAATACGAAGGTACTTCTACCAAACATTTTACAAGAAATCACCCGTGAAAACAGGTTTGATAATAATTAAGACAGACTCCTGCCCATTGTCGCCGTGTGCCACAAGATTGACCCTACAAATTTCACTACTTTCACCTGTTCCATACCTGTTTCCAACAACACTTGATATGTGATTTAATTACTGTAAAAGTAGCTTTAAATTCAAATATACTTAAGACAAGGTTTGGGCTTGTTTTTATCGCCAGCCAGGCGACCGGCTTGCGTGTGTTTGTGTGTGATGATGTTTCTCCTATTTACAGGTGGTCAGTTTGGAAACGCTATCATATTTCCTATCGGCGGGTTCCTTTGTGCCTATGGCTTTGATAATGGATGGGGATCCGTATTCTACGTCATAGGTTTGTACTTGTCATTTGTTCTACGTCACAGGTTAGTGGATAGTAGCTATAGGTTTGTACATCCAGTGTATACGAGCCTTTAAGTCGTGAACACAGCATAGTTTTTGAGTAGGCAGTCACCGAAGAGTAACATTTGTCTTTATGGCTAAAAATTATCAGTGGAATGTTATGTGATTGAAATCATCAGATGATCGGTACCAAGATGGATAACATCAGTTCGCATAACTAAACTCATTGTTTATGATGTGAAAAATCATCTGATAACACTCTGAAAATTGTGTGCGATTAGCAAGACGACCATTTTGCAAGATGGCCGATGCATGCCATATGACAATATGGCCTCAGACCACAATTAATTTCACTATATGTTTCTATATAGCCTTAGTGGCTATAACATTTTTATTAATATCAGCAGGCCCGTGAAGTTTTGTATGTACCTTTGCCTGCATGGGGGACACATACCCTGAAAAGGACAACCCCTGTTGTCCAGCTTTTTCTCCCAGCATATTGGTTTAAACAGACACACCCTCTAAACCAGGCCGGAGTACACCCATTTTACACAAAAAGCACTACTTTTGCATGGGCCGGAATTACCACAAACAAGTCTTCAATGTCAACAAGTTACACATGTTTACAAACTACATGCTATCCCCTGTCACTTCAGTCAAACAGTTGCCACTTCATAGCTGTCTGCCATGAAATAATCAGTCAAACAGCAGACTACTTGTGCGGTCAAATTTCCGGATTTTCGACAACCAAATGGGAAGATAACTGTAATCTGAGGCCATATAAACTGCCATGTCTCTGCCAAACATTTCATACCTTGAGGTGATTTTGGTATTAAATTGTTGGGTTTTTTTTTTTGGGGGGTGCGGGTGAGCAATATGAAAACATTCTTCTAGACCACTTAGATGTACATGTATTTTATTGGAAACCACTTTTCAGTAACCTTTCAGTGCTGATGACTTCCAACTTCCCCCCTCCCTGCCCCCATTAGTACATGTTAAATACAGACTTAGGAAATAATATTATTACTGTTCGGAAAGGACAGGGCAGGACAGGACTGGATAGGACTGGACATAATGTTTAATATGCGCATTCAGAGCAAGATTTCATGGGTTTTTTGGTGCTATTGAATTTGCATTATAGCCAAATAGACCGGCCTCGGTGGCGTCGTGGTTAGGCCATTGGTCTACAGTCTGGTAGGTACTGGGTTCGGATCCCAGTCGAGGCATGGGATTTTTAATCCAAATACCGACTCCAAACCCTGAGTGAGTGCTCCGCATGGCTCAATGGGTAGGTGCAAACCACTTGCACTGACCAGTGATCCTTAACTGGTTCATCAAAGGCCATGGTTTGTGCTATCCTGCCTGTGGGAAGCGTAAATAAAAGATCCCTTGCTGCCTGTCATAAAAGAGTAGCCTATGTGGCGACAGCGGGTTTCCTCTAAAAAAAACAGTGTCAGAATGACCATATGTTTGACGTCCAACAGCCTATGAGCGGGGGGGCAACACACACTATGCGTGCATGTATGTATGTATGTGTGTGTGTGCATGTGTGCGTGCATGTATGTATGTATGATTTTATCAAATTTAATACAGTTAAACCCCCCAAAAAATGATTGGGGACATAGCCCCCACCACATTCCCCTCCCCTCCACCTACGCCACTGCTGTGGAACAATTTAAGTGTGAGCTATATTTCCTCGCTGTAGGAGTCGCTGGCTTCATTTGGTGTGTGGCGTGGTGCATCTTTATACATGACTCGCCCGCGGAGTGCCCGAAGATCTCCGACATAGAGCGGAAGTACATCGAGTCGTCTATAGGAACTAAAGCCCACAGGAGCAAGGCAAGTGGTATTTTACCCAACATTACTCTGGCGGTAATTAAGAGACTTATAGGTGGTCACAATGGACAGAGGTCTATAGGAACTAAAGCCCACAGGAACAAGGCAAGTGGTGTTTTAGCCGACATTCTCTGGCGGTAAGAGAGACCTAGGTGGTCACAATGGACAGAGAGTTGTAAAACCTCAAGGCAAATAAAAAACTTGAACTTGAACTGTTTGTCAAGCCATCTTACTGGCAGAGTACTCAGGCTAGATGTTGTTTTGGTTTTTTTTTTTAAATATTATTTTTTCATTATTATTATTATTACTATTTGGGTTGGGTTTTTTGGGAGATTCTCTGTCTGTCGGGCTGTCTCTGTCTGTCTGTCTCTCTGTTTCTCCCTCCCTCCCTTCTCTCGCTCCCTCCTTCCCTCCCTCCATCTCTCCCTCTTTAAACTTAAGTTCCCGTTATTTGTGTTATATATTGTTGTATTTACACTGGGTGCTGTTTTATCCATTTTGTTTATATATGGGAGATAACTCTTAAACACTTTTGGCTTTAACTTGTTAAAGACTTGTTTTCCATTATCAGTTACATTAATGTTTTCCTTTTTATACTCAAATGTCGCGTTTTTCTGAATCCACTTCAAGCTGGTGGCTTCTTTGTGTCTAAATATATATAAATGCACCAATGCACCTTCAATGTGGCTGTGTTATTTGAGGAATGCACATTTAATATGACTGTTATTTGAGGAAAACATCTTTAACATAGCTGTGTTATTTAAATACACCTTTAATATTACTGTGTTATTTGAGGAATGCACGTTTAATATGACTGTGTTAATGAGGAAAACACCTTTAATATGGCTGTCTTATTTGAGGAAAACACTTAATATTATTGTGTTATTTGAGGAATGCACCTTTAATATGGCTGTGTTATTTGAGGAATGCACCTTTAATATGGCTGTGTTATTCGAGGAATGCACCTTTATCATGGCTGTTTTATTTGAGGAATGCACCTTTAATATGGCTGTGCTATTTGAGGAATTCACCTTTAATATGACTGTTATTTGATGAATGCACCTTTAATATGACTGTGTTATTTGAGGAATACACCTTTAATATTAATGTGTTATTTGATGAATTCACGTTTAATGTGGCTGTGTTATTTGAGGAATACACCTTTAATATGGCTGTGGTATGTTTTAAGGAATGCACCTTTAATATGACTGTTATTTGAGGAATACTCCTTTAATGTGGCTGTGTTATTTGATGAATGCACCTTTAATGTGGCTGTGTTATTTGATGAATGCACCTTTAATGCGGCTGTGTTATTTGATGAATGCACCTTTAATATGACTTACTTGATGAATGCACCTTTAATATGACTGTTACTTGAGGAATACACCTTTAATATGACTGTTACTTTAGGAATGCACCTTTAATATGGCTGTGTTATTTGAGGAAAATACTTTTAATATTACCGTCTTATTTGAGGAATGCATCTTTAATATGACTGTGTTATTTGAGGAATACACCTTTAATATGGCTTTGTTATATTTTAAGGAATGCACCTTTAATATGACTGTGTTATTTGAGGAATACTCCTTTAATGTGGCTGTGTTATTTGAGGAATGCACCTTTAATGTGGCTGTATTATTTGATGAATGCACCTTTAATGTGGCTGTGTTATTTGATGAATGCACCTTTAATATGACTATTATTTGAGGAATGCACCTTTAATATGACTGTTACTTGATGAATGCACCTTTAATATGACTGTTACTTGAGGAATACACCTTTAATATGACTGTTACTTTAGGAATGCACCTTTAATATGGCTGTGTTATTTGAGGAAAATACTTTTAATATTACCGTGTTATTTGAGGAATGCATCTTTAATATGACTGTGTATTGTAGGAATGCACCTTTAATATGACTGTATTATTTGAGAAATGCACCTTTAACATGATTGTGTTATTTGAGGATTTCATCTTTAATATGGCAGTGTTATTTCAGGGCCAGGCGACGCCGTGGAAGGCAATCTTCAGTTCCCGTGCGGTCTGGGCCATCATCATCGCTCACATGTGCGGCAACTACGGCGCCTACATGCTGCTCACCCAGATCCCCACCTACATGAAGGAAGTGCTCAAGTTCGACATCAAAGCTGTACGTAGATCGCAATGTCGGAAGTGTTTACAATACTGATTATAATAGAATAATCAAAGCTGTATGTAGATCGCAATGTCGGGAATGTTTACAATACTGATTATAATAGAATAATCAAAGCTGTATGTATATTGCAATGTCGGGAGTGTTTTCAATTGTCATTTTAATAGAATAATCAAAGCTGTACGTACGTAGATCGCAATGTCGGGCATGTTTACGATATTGATTATAACAGAATAATCAAAGCTGTACGTATATCGCAATGTCGGGCGTGTTTACAATATTGATTATAATAGAATAATCAAAGCTGTATGTATATCGCAATGTCAAGAGTGTTTACAATACTGATTATAATAGAATAATCAAAGTTGTACGTATATCGCAATGTCAAGAGTGTTTACAATACTGATTATAATAAAATAATCAAAGCTGTACGTATATCGCAATGTCAGGCATGTTTACAATACTGATTATAATAGAATAATCAAAGCTGTATGTATATTGCAATGTCAAGAGTGTTTACAAGACTGATTATAATAGAATAATCAAAGCTGTACGTAGATCGCAATGTCTGGAGTGTTTACAATACTGATTATAATAGAATAATCAAAGTTGTACGTATATCGCAATGTCAAGAGTGTTTACAGTACTGATTATAATAGAATAATCAAAGCTGTATGTATATCGCAATGTCGGGCGTGTTTACAATATTGATTATAATAGAATAATTAAAGCTGTACGTATATCGCAATGTCGGGAGTGTTTTCAATTGTCATTATAATAGGATAATTAAAGCTGTATGTATATCGCAGTGTCGGGAATGTTTTCAATAGTCATTATAATAGAATAATCTGAGTTGTATGTATATCGCAATGTCGGGAGTGTTTTCAGTACTGATTATAATACTCATTAATGTCGAAAGTGTTTTCAGTACTGATTATATTAGAATAATCAAAGCTGTACGTGGAATGAAATGTCAAGAGTGTTTTCAATACTAATTATAATTGAATAATCAAAGCTGTATATTGATCGCAATGTCGGGAATTTTTTATACTAATTATAATAATAAGATCAAAGCTGTACTTTGATCCTAATGTCAGGAGTGTTTTCAATACTGATTATAATAGAATAATCCAGGCTGTACATTCATCTCAGTGTTATTTGGGTATTTGTTATTCATTTTAGCAGTTCTTTGCTTCGAAAAAGTAAATATTATCCATCAAATGTAATAGCTCATTATGAATTTAAAAAACTTTCAAATATTGCTCACAATGCCCCTGAAAACATCTACACAACACAATCCCAAGACCTTTCTCCCCTTGAACATGTGCAAACAAAAATATGAATAAAATCTCTTAAATGGTATGTGACCCCCATTTTCTTACAGGTCGATTAAATGTGAGATGCCCAGATGTATTTTTACGCAGCTTTTACCAGTTTTATTAGTTAATGTTAACATTATCGGCAATATCAATTGATTTGGAGCACTGCAACCTAGAGTATAACCTGCAGGACTTGTTTGGTGTTTTCAGAATGGTGTCTTCTCCATGCTGCCCTACCTCTGTTTCTGGTTCTTCATCGTTGTCTCCGGCACATGCGCTGATCTCCTCATATCGAGAAACATCCTCTCTGTCGCGTGGACAAGAAAACTTATGTCTGCCATTGGTATGTACTGCCCTGTGTATGTACTGTCCTGTATATCTGCCATTGGTATGCACTGCCCTGTGTCTGTACTGTCCTGTATGTCTGCTATTGGTATGTACTGTTCTGTATGTCTGCCATTGGTATGTACTGTCCTGTGTATATACTGCTCAGTGTGTCTGCCATTGGTATGTACTGCCCTGTGTATGTACTCCCTGTATGTGTGTGGTATAACCACTGATGTAATAATATTCATATCTGTACAGCCCTGATTGTGTGCGGTATAACGACTGATGTAATAACATTCCTATCAATACAGCCCTGAATGTGTGCGGTATAATGACTGATGTAATAATATTCATATCTGTACAGCCCTGATTGTGTGCGGTATAACGACTGATGTAATAACATTCATATCAATACAGCCCTGATTGTGTGCGGTATAACGACTGATGTAATAACATTCATATCAATACAGCCCTGAATGTGTGCGGTATAACGACTGATGTAATAACATTCATATCAATACAGCCCTGAATGTGTGCGGTATAACCACTGATGTAATAATATTCATATCTGTACAGCCCTGATTGTGTGCGGTATAATGACTGATGTAATAATATTCATATCTATACAGCCCTGAATGTGTGCGGTATAACCACTGATGTAATAACATTCATATCAATACAGCCCTGATTGTGTGCGGTATAACGACTGATGTAATAACATTCATATCAATACAGCCCTGATTGTGTGCGGTATAACCACTGATGTAATAATATTCATATCTGTACAGCCCTGATTGTGTGCGGTATAATGACTGATGTAATAATATTCATATCTATACAGCCCTGAATGTGTGCGGTATAACCACTGATGTAATAACATTCATATCAATACAGCCCTGATTGTGTGCGGTATAACGACTGATGTAATAACATTCATATCAATACAGCCCTGATTGTGTGCGGTATAACCACTGATGTAATAATATTCATATCAATACAGCCCTGATTGTGTGCGGTATAATGACTGATGTAATAATATTCATATCTGTACAGCCCTGATTGTGTGCGGTATAACGACTGATGTAATAACATTCCTATCAATACAGCCCTGATTGTGTGCGGTATAATGACTGATGTAATAATATTCATATCTGTACGGCCCTGATTGTGTGCGGTATAACCACTGATGTAATAATATTCATATCTGTACAGCCCTGATTGTGTGCGGTATAACGACTGATGTAATAACATTCACATCTGTACAGCCCTGATTGTGTGCGGTATAATGACTGATGTAATAATATTCATATCAGTACAGCCCTGATTGTGTGCGGTATAATGACTGATGTAATAATATTCATATCTGTACAGCCCTGATTGTGTGCGGTATAACCACTGATGTAATAATATTCATATCTGTACAGCCCTGATTGTGTGCGGTATAACCACTGATGTAATAATATTCATATCTGTACAGCCCTGATTGTGTGCGGTATAATGACTGATGTAATAACATTCATATCTGTACAGCCCTGATTGTGTGCGGTATAATGACTGATGTAATAATATTCATATCTGTACAGCCCTGATTGTGTGCGGTATAATGACTGATGTAATAACATTCATATCAATACAGCCCTGATTGTGTGCGGTATAACCACTGATGTAATAACATTCATATCAATACAGCCCTGATTGTGTGCGGTATAATGACTGATGTAATAATATTCATATCTGTACGGCCCTGATTGTGTGCGGTATAATGACTGATGTAATAACATTCATATCAATACAGCCCTGATTGTGTGCGGTATAATGACTGATGTAATAATAATCATATCTGTACAGCCCTTATTGTGTGCGGTATAATGACTGATGTAATAACATTCATATCAATACAGCCCTGATTGTGTGCGGTATAATGACTGATGTAATAACATTCATATCAATACAGCCCTGATTGTGTGCGGTATAACCACTGATGTAATAACATTCATATCAATACAGCCCTGATTGTGTGCGGTATAACCACTGATGTAATAACATTCATATCAATACAGCCCTGATTGTGTGCGGTATAACGACTGATGTAATAACATTCATATCAATACAGCCCTGAATGTGTGCGGTATAACGACTGATGTAATAATATTCATATCAATACAGCCCTGATTGTGTGCGGTATAACCATTGATGTAATAATATTCATATCTGTACTTTGTATACCAAGGTTTGTAATTTCTTTTCCAGGAACTATTGGACCAGGGTCCTTCCTTATAGGCACCGGCTTTATGAACTGTCACCAACAAATACCGGCTGTGGTGATGCTGACAGCAGCAGTTGGGCTCTGTGGCTTTCACTTCAGTGGTTACTTCATCAACCACGGGGACGTAGCCCCGGCCTATGCGGGAACGTTGTTTGGGATAACAAACGCAGCCGCAACTATACCTGGTGTTATAGCGCCTTACATTGTGGGCGCACTTACTCCAAATGTGAGTAATACATTTCAGTCTGTTTGACCAGTGATCCATGACATTCATTCTCTGTGTGTTCGTACATTCGTCCGTCTGTCGGTCTATCTCTCGGAGTTGTGTGTTTGTGCTAATGTGTGTATGCGTGCATCCATGCATGTCGCATGTGCTTGTGTGTCTCTCACAATTTTCCTCTCTCAATCTCTCTTTCTCTTACTATCTATCTCTCCCTCATTCTCTCTCTCTCTCTCTCTCTCTCTGTTTCTCTGTGTCTCACTCGATTTCTCTGTTTTCGATTCTCTCTTTTTCTCTCTCTCTCTTACTCTCTCTCTCTCTCTCTCTCTCTCTCACTGTATCTTTCTCTCTCGTACTCTCTCTCTCTCTCTCTCTCTCTCTCTCTCTCTCTCTCTCTCTCTTTGTCTCTTTATCTGTCTCTGTCTCTCTGTTGATATATCTCTCACTCTTTCTCCGTCTCTCTCTGTTTCTCTATATCTCTATTTCTCTCTCTCTCTCTCTCTCTCTCTCTCTCTCTCTCTCTCTCTCTCTCTCTCTCTCTCTCTCTCTCTCTCTCTCTCTCTCTCTCTCAATGTGCTGGTGTGGTCAACCAAATCCACGTTTCCTCTACTTCAGGGTAGTCAGAAGGAATGGCAGTTGGTATTTTATATCGCGGTTGGTGTCTACTTCTTCGGTGCCGTCTACTACGCCATAATGGGCGTGGGGGAGGTGCAGGAGTGGTCGATGGCGACCGAGGACCAGGAGGAGAAGGAGGAGGGGGAGATACAGTTTGGTCTGCACAACATCGATGAAGAATTGAAGGAAGAGAATGAGAGTGACCTTGATGAAGCGGACGTGAAACTGGTGAACAATGGGCGTAACGAGGCAGAACAAAAAGTTTGAGATCTCACTGGTTTGTCTGTAGGATTAAATAGCCACATGATTACGCCTCTTTGGCACGCTTACGTCATTCTAGAGTTGTATGACGTTGAAATAGTACCAACAACTGTGTTACATTGCGCTATTTTAGGTGACCAAATATTGTGTAACACTTGATGATGTCATTAAAATGTATAACAT
Organism: Gigantopelta aegis; assembly: GCF_016097555.1. Classification (NCBI taxonomy): domain Eukaryota; kingdom Metazoa; phylum Mollusca; class Gastropoda; order Neomphalida; family Peltospiridae; genus Gigantopelta; species Gigantopelta aegis. Next base: position 1,535,047 of record NC_054709.1, read on the forward strand.
TGGTGTGACAAGGTCACCTAGAAATGTATTACATCCATTATGGTGATGTCACAAGTCCTGTTACCTTAGTATGATTACATAATATAGGCCTACATTAGTGCAGCTGGGTATAAGGTCAAATCGGTTTAAAGACATTGGCATAACCAGGATTTCATCAGGGGGGGGGAGGGGCAACCACATTGGGGATGGCACTCACACAGTCTTTGACATTATGGCACGACATGCAAATATACAAGATGGAAGTAAAAAACAAGATGTCATTGGGGGACATAATATCATGCCACTCCCCCATCCGGGTACGGCAGTGTTAAGAGAATTTAAAGTTAAAGTTTGTTGTTGTTTAATAACACTACTAGAGTACATTGATTTGTTTAATCATCGGCTATTGGATATCAAACATTTGGAAATTCTGACATACAGAGGAAATCCACTACATGTTTCCATTAGTAGCCTGGGATCTTGTATATGCATCATCCCAGAGACAGGATAGCACATACCACGGCCTTTGATATAGCAGTCGTGGTTCACTGGCTGAAATAAAAAATAGCCCAATGGGTCCACTGGTGGGGATAGATCCCAGACCGACCGCGGACAAGTCGGTTATGTCGGCTGATGTGTTGACACATTCGATTGGCTGAATCTAGTACTGCTGACAACCAATCAGAGAGTTGAAGTTTCGAGCAGTACTAGTATGGAAAACTAACATATTGTTATTCTCATGTTTTGATCATGGAAGCTCGTTTAAAACAAGTTTCATATACCCAGCTCCACATAGTGTTGCTAGTGCTAGTCAAGTACTGTGGCTAATATATTGCTAGTACATTAGTATCTTTAGAATGAATGTAGCGTCACTCATTTTGAAGACATTGTACACAAATAAACGATAATATTAGGTAATGTTTTAACTGCTTTCATTGTTGTACATGTAAAACAAGAAGAAAACAAAACTATTTTTCTACAGTAAGTGTAAAAAATTAGAAGTGAATTCCGCCTTTACTGAAAATCAGTTCATGAACTAAAAATATCGACTGTGTGTATTGTTTACCTTCGAGAGGTGAATTACATTGATCAAACCCATTGTTCTTCATTAGGTAGAGATTGGATTCAATTAGGAGCATATTTTATTATATATACCTGTATATATGTTATATGTGTATATATATATATATATATATATATATATATATATATATATATATATATATATTTTTTTATTATTATTATTATTTTTTTTTTGTTAACTCTGCGGTCACTCATAATAGGGAAAATATTTTTCATCTTTACACTGAGCAATATTCTGCTTTGGTGTAACATACAATACTATTTGTCAGTTTGATGCTTACAGACCATTGACGAGTCTAGGTATGACGTCACCACGATTTAGGCAAGCACAAGATGACGTCATTTAGTTTAAAGACTTTGCGTTTACGGTTTTCTGTTTTCAATGTTAATTATAGATGTTAAATGTTAGTTTAATGCAATTCATTATAGATTTTTTAAGCCGAATATATAGAAGTTTGGTTTTTGAAAATTATCTGTGAATGTGATTAAAATACAAAGCTATAGCAGTACTCAGAACAGTGTGTAAAGTGGTTTACATTGTTTCTATATACATATACGTGCAGGTGTATAGAAAATAAAAGCTTTTAGAAAACTAAATAATAGCTGAGGTAATGAATAGAATAACAAACTCGGTACCAGTTATAATCAAATTTATGTCCAGCGTATAGCTATAGCTTGTAAAAAGTGAAAATGATTTCACTCGGGACATAAATTTGATAATAACTGGTAACTCGTTTATTATCTTCTATATCTGTCAGTTCTGTCTTCTATAGATTTAATAAGGACATTCATCTCGGGTCAAGCCTCATCCACACTGTTTATAAGGTTACGTCCTGATTATTGTGTATTTTATCTCCAGTGGGCTTATAAGGATATGTCCTGACTATGTGTATTGTAAACCCAGGCATAACCTGATTCACTCCCTAGGTTTATAAGTCTCTTTAGTCTATAAGGATATACGCTCAAGTCTATTTTAATTTATAAGGACACCTGTAAACGGGCGTCCTGATTCTGGGTTATTTTAGTCTTGAGGTTTTACCAGGACAGATTTTAAATGAGCTGCTTTGGAAACATCTGTGATACTGTTGTTAATTTATCATTGTTTTCCTTTTTACAAGATGGTCGGTGTGTGTATTAGTGCACGTCGTGTCAGAACATTTATGACAGTGTAGCTGAAAAACCCGTCTGTGATCCTTTGCTTTACAGGCTGGGTCCAAGGGAATAACCTGTGATGGCAAACGTTTTGTATTTGAAGATAAATTAATTTTAAAGTTTACAACTGTAGTAATTCAATCGTGGACTATTTAAAACTAAGTAAGCATGACTCACCATCAAACCTTTAATGACCTGCCATCTGTATGTGTATGTGTCGTCGTGACCGTGAAATACACGACTTTTATAATACTGACTCTGTTGGGATATCACATGTTATTCCAAGTATTTTATGTTTTAAACTCTGCGGTCACTCATAATAGGGAAAATATTTTTCATCTTTACTCAGTGAGAAATATTCTGCATTGGTGTAACATACAATACACGACCTTTATAATACTGACTCTGTTGGGACGATACCGGCCTCGGTGGCGTCGTGGTAGGCCATCGGTCTACAGGCTGGTAGGTACTGGGTTCGGATCCCAGTCGAGGCATGGGATTTTTAATCCAGATACCGACTCCAAACCCTGAGTGAGTGCTCCGCAAGGCTCAATGGGTAGGTGTAAACCACTTGCACCGACCAGTGATCCATAACTGGTTCAACAAAGGCCATGGTTTGTGCTATCCTTCCTGTGGGAAGTGCAAATAAAAGATCCCTTGCTGCTAATCGGAAGAGTAGCTCATGTAGTGGCGACAGCGGGTTTCCTCTCAAAATCTGTGTGGTCCTTAACCATGTCTGACGCCATATAACCGTAAATAAAATGTGTTGAGTGCGTCGTTAAATAAAACATTTATTTCTTTCTGTTGGGACATCACAGGTTATTCCATTGTAATTTTATGTTTTTGACAACATGACGTCTGGTTCACAATAACTCCATATTGTATTTCGTTTCATTATTTACTACTTTCTATTTATTGACCAAATTTGCCATAATATAGTGGTGTAGTAACAAACCCTGCAATTAAGAAAATGTCCACGGCAACCCCCCCCCCCCCCCAAAAAAAAAACTGCCATTGAAAAACCCCACCTGAATTATAGTCCAAGGCAAAAAAATGCCGTGGAAAATTAAAAACTCCACGGCAATCTCAACGGCATTGTTGATTGCCGTGGGCAATTGCAGGGGTTGTAGTAATTAACTCTACCGAAAGTTATGTGTATAACTATTACATGTTGGGATGTTTTTCTTCCGACTCGGTAATAACTCTTCTTCCCACCTCATCACAGCGTGTGATATTTAACTGTAGTTAATATTTAGTCCTAGATAATACCCCAAGCTGCTCAGATGTGCCATGCCCATATAATGATGTACGGTGTCCCCATAGGCGTACGGGCTTCCATTTGTGTGTGTGTGTGGGGGGGGGGGGGGGGGGGGGGGGGGGGCGGGGATTTTTGCCCGAATTAAACAAAAGTGACCGAATCTGGATTGCAACGTTTATTCACATTAGCATTACTACCAAATAGCTACACAGAGTTGCAAACGAATCATTACGCATTTTTACATGGATTACAACTAATTTTGAGGGTAGGATGATGGAAATACATGGTGAAAAGTGTTCAGGCCAGCTCATTTTGTCGGACTTTTTCTATTGTGCGCCCCCCCCCCCCCCCGGCGATCTCTTCCCCCCCCCCCCCCCCCCCCCCCCCCGTGTCTCGTACGCTTATGGGTGTTTAGATTGTTATAGTCGTTATTTTCTTTATTCTGAATTTCTATATATATATATATATATACTTGTTCGCGTATGTTCAAAGCTTGAAGTTATGCATTGTTACGATTTGTGATTTTCTTTGTATGATATCTGTTGTTTGAAATTAAATTTTTTTAAATGGCTTTAATATATTATTGTCACATTAGCTTACAGTGTCTTCAATAGCGGAGCGAATTAGCAATGCTGTGTGTCTTCGTTATAACCAGGCGTCTGTGTGGTGAATGATTTTAACTAGTGTGTTATCCACTCGAAATATCTCTGTTGTTTCTGATTTTAACTCGAGAGTAACATCCACTAAAAAATATCTCTGTTGTTTCTGATTTTAACTCGAGAGTAACATCCACTCTAAATATCTTTGTTGTTTCTGAGTTTAACTCGAGATAAACATCCACTAAAAAATATCTCTGTTGTTTCTGATTTTAACTCGAGAGTAACATCCACTCTAAATATCTTTGTTGTTTCTGAGTTTAACTCGAGATAAACATCCACTAAAAAATATCTCTGTTGTTTCTGATTTTAACTCGAGAGTAACATCCACTCTAAATATCTCTGTTGCTTCTGAGTTTAACTCGAGAGTAACATCCACTCTAAATATCTTTGTTGTTTTTTATTTTAACTCGTATTATCCACTAAAAATATCTCTATTGTTTCTGATTTTAACTCGTAACATCCACTCAAAATATCTCTATTGTTTCTGATTTTAACCTGTGTGTCACATTCATTCGAAATATCTTGTTTTGTTTCTGATGTTAACTCGTGTAACACCCACTCGAAATATCTTTATTGTTTCTGATTTTAACTCGAGAGTCACATCCACTCTAAATATCTCTACTGTTTCTAATGCAACATCCACAAGAAATATCTCTATTGTTTCTGATGTAACATTTTCTCGAAATATTTCTATTGTTTCTGATGTTAACTCGTGTGTAACATCCACTAGAAATACCTCTATTGTTTCTGATTTTAACTCGTGTGTAACATCCACTAGAAATATCTCTGTTGTTTCTGATTTTAATGTATAACATCCACTAGAAATATCTCTGTTGTTTCTGATTTTAACTCGTGTGTAACATCCACTAGAAATATCTCTGTTGTTTCTGATTTTAACGTGTAACATCTACTAGAAATATCACTGTTGTTTCTGATTTTAACTCGTGTGTAACATCCACTAGAAATATCTCTGTTGTTTCTGATTTTAACGTGTAACATCCACTAGAAATGTCTCTATTGTTTTTGATTTTAACTCGTGTATAACATCCACTCAAAATATCTTCATTGTTTCTTAATATTATATGTGAAACGTTACTTAATGATAGGCTATTGTTTGTGAGTGTGCGTGTTTGTGTGTGTGTGTGTGTGTTTCAGTGTGTTACTATGTGTGTGTGTGTGTGTGTGTGTGTTTCAGTGTGTTACTATGTATATGTGTTTATGTGTGTGTCTGTGTGTGTGCGTGCGCACATATATTTGTGTATGTGCATACATTATATTAAAACGCGCGTCTTAGTTTGCATTCTGTGTCCAAGACAAGATCTGGAAATTATTGAGGGGGGGGGGGGGGGGGGCAAGGTAGTTTCAGTTCAATTGAAAAGATTATCGTTAGAAATCTTTTCAGTTATAATTTATAGATTATGATATGTAAACTGTTACGCATACACACACGCTCACGGAAGTGCACGAACGTACGCATGTATGTAACGGAAATGAGTACATTATTATATGTCTTACATATTCAAAGAACAAAAAATATATATTCATATCAACACCACCTGGCTACGCGAGCGGTCAACAACGTCGATGTTGTGTTACTCTTAAAGACATTTTGTCTCGTGTATTTGTTTCTAATGTTCATGACGTTCATAGTTCATTTCTCTTGTTACTATTACTGTTATATATTGCCCAGCGATGCGTTTTATATCTGTAGGCTATATTGTTTGGGTAAAAATATATTGCTGTATGTTTATTTATTAAATTGTATTGAATCGTACAAATATCATACATCTCTTATCATAGCATAGCATCATGCCCTATCGTGAATCTCTTATCATAGCATAGCATGCCCTATCATGCATCTCGTATGTCACACCATACCATGCCCTATCTGATATACCCTGCACGGTACACACATCAAGGGAGTGGGTGCTGTAGTCGGACCAGTGAGAAATAACCCCACCCTCCCCAATCCCTCGTTTTAGACAAAATAATTCAATTTGCTCATATTTGTACAAATGGCGGGAGTCTGAAACAAGTGACGTAAATCTGAGTCTGAAACAAGTGACGTAAATCTGAAACAAGTGACGTAAATTTGAAACAAATGGCGGGAATCTGAAACAAGTGACGGGAATCTGAAACAAATGGCGGGAGTCTGAAACAAGTGACGTAAATCTGAAACAATTGGCGGGATTCTGAAACAAATGGCGGGAATCTGAAACAAATGACGGGAGTCTGAAACAAGTGGCGTGAATCTGAAAGAGGTGACGGTAATCTGATACAGGTGACGGTAATCTGATATAGGTGGCGGTAATCTGCAACAGGTGACGGTAATCTGATACAGGTGACGGTAAACTGCAACATGTGGCGGTAATCTGATACAGGTGACGGTAATCTGATACAGGTGACGGTAAACTGATACAGGTGGCGGTAATCTGCAATAGGTGGCGGTAATCTGAAACAGGAGACGGTAATCTGATACAGGTGACGGTAATCTGCAACGTGGCGGTAATCTGCAACATGTGGCGGTAATCTGACACAGGTGACGGTAATCTGACACAGGTGACGGTAATCTGAAACATGTGGCGGTAATCTGAAACAGGTGGCGGTAATCTGAAACAGGTGACGGTAATCTGCAACACGTGGCGGTAATCTGATACAGGTGACGGTAATCTAAAACAGATGACGGTAATCTAAAACAGGAGACGGTAATCTGCAACATGTGGCGGTAATCTGATACAGGTGACGGTAATGTGCAACAGGTTACGGTAATCTGATACAGGTGACGGTAATCTGCAACATGTGGCGGTAATCTGATACAGGTGACGGTAATCTGATACAGGTGACGGTAATCTGAAACATGTGACGGTAATCTGATACAGGTGACGATAATCTGAAACAGGCGACGGTAAACTGTTACAGGTGGCGGTAATCTGCAATAGGTGGCGGTAATCTGAAACAGGTGATGGTAATCTGATACAGGTGATGGTAATCTGATACAGGTGACGGTAACCTGCAACATGTGACGGTAATCTCATACAGGTGACGGTAATCGCATACAGGTGACGGTAATCTGAAACAGGTGACGGTAATCTGATACAGGTGACGGTAATCTGAAACAGGTGACGGTAATCTGCAACACGTGGCGGTAATCTGATACAGGTGACGGTAATCTAAAACAGGAGACGGTAATCTGACACAGGTGACGGTAATCTGATACATGTGGCGGTAATCTGCAACAGGTGACGGTAATCTGCAACAGGTGGCGGTAATCTGATACAGGTGACGGTAATCTAAAACAGGTGACGGTAATCTAAAACAGGAGATGGTAATCTGACACAGGTGACGGTAATCTGACACAGGTGACGGTAATATGATACAGGTGACGGTAATCTGCAACAGGTGGCAGGAATCTGAAGCACGTGGCGGGAATTTGAAGCACGTGGCGGGCCAGTGTGAAGAGAATGAAAGCAGCTTCATCTTGGAACTCTTTCACGACGTGAAGTCTATAAAAAAGGGCGTTGAGAACAACTTGATCAGTGGTATTTACATGATACTTAACATGCGAATACACCAGTTTGTGTCGATCGAGTAAATATTTCACTAGCCATTAAAAACGTTCTGTTATGAAAGCCAATAAGTGCCGCCAAGACATTTCATTACCGTCCTATTTTTATAATGTACGGTTAGACGGGGAATGCCCATCAACTGTCTCAAAATATAATACATAGCTGGGGGGTATTATTATTATTATTATTATTATTATTATTATTTATGGAACGTCAGCATAATTCTTTTTCTTTTTTTTAACAAAATATCGATAATAATTAGGATGTGGTGTTTATAGATGTTTGAATAAGGTAGATTAGGAACAAATCAAAAGTATATTTTCAAGTAATACAAGTAGAACCATTGCAGGGCATATTTCAAAAGTGGTCAACACTAGGCCCAAAAATTCAAATTTGCCGCTTAATAAACATTTTGCCTTTAGTACCTTTGTACATGTAAAAAACGCATTATGTTTAAGCTACTATAAACATTAGGAATACCAGAAAGACACGATGTACAAACATTAATATTGTAAGCAAGAAAATGTAATTAATATCCAGTTTTAACCAATAAAAGCCATTTTGGCTGAGGTCATGTTTAAATGTTTATAAAGTAAGAAATGCCCCTTTAAAAGTTAAGACTAATTTCTTAATGAAGTATAATGATGAAAAAACCCACTTACATATAAAACTATATCACTTTACTTCTTAATGTGAATGAATTATAAGGAACATAGGTACAAGGATTCAAATTCCATCCGACACCAAAACTAGTATTTTGAAATATGCACTGCTGTTAACCTTTCTCACACAATCAATTAAAGGTGGTACAATTGAGTGGAACGCTTGTTATTCATAACATATAGCTTTTTTATTGTTGCTTTTTGTTTGTTTGTTTTGTTTTTGGGGGTGGGGGAGTCAAGATATGTGATAACGAGAATGTTGATACTAAATAAAATGTATTTGTCATCAAGACTCGGATCTGTTTCACCCCCACCCCCCACCTCCCACAAAATCCGCCCCTGTGTACAATTTTTCATTTAACCAATGCATTAATTTTATTTTTCACTTGATATATTACACGTATGTATTTTCCTATTCGCAACAGGTGTTTATCGATTTAGTGCATCACTTGATGACATTGGTGACATGTTTACGGTGTTCATATACTTATGCTTTTAGCAGGAATTCTGTTACTCTACTTATTGCGATGTTTCAGAAAAAGTCTACCCATCAGAAAAAGACAGCTTTGAATAGTTATTAGCGTTACTAAAACTGACTGTGTGAACGTGAAAACTGGAATTTTATAATAATAATTTAAAACAAAATATTACTAAATGTATTAAAAGTAATTGTTCTTGTTATTGTTGTTGTTGATATTTTTATTTTATTTTTTTATGAGTAGTAGTTGTAGTTGTTGCCCCCGTTTCGTACGCTTATGCTCATAGATGACATTCTGAAGCTGTAGGTCGAAATATTAGACTCACATGTACAAGACACATCGCATTTTCTTACAAAATTACATAATATATTAAACGTATCTAAAGAAACTTTACTCCTAACTATGGACTTTTCAACTTTATACACGTACATTTCTCACGACGAAGGAATCGAAGCAATTAGAAAGAACACTAACTGGTGATAATTACAATTCCAGAATATTATTATTATTTAACGACGCCACTAGAGCACTGCTTTTTTTTATCTTATCGGCTATTGGACGTCAAACATATGGTCATTCTGACACTGTTTTAGAGGAAACCCGCTGTCGCCACATAGGATACTCTTTTACAACAGGCAGCAAGGGATCTTTTATGTGCGCTTCCCACAGGCAGGAGAGCACAAACCGTGGCCTTTTGTTGAACCAGTTATGGAATACTGGTCGGTGTAAGTGGTTTGCACCTACCCATTGAGCCTTGTGGAGCACTCACTCAGGGTTTGGAGTCGGTATCTGGATTAAAAATCCTATGCCTCGACTGAGATCCGAACCCAGTACCTAACAGCCCGTAGACCGATGGCCTAACCACGACGCCGCCGAGACCGGTCTAACAATAATACCCTGTATATATAATATATAATAGCCCAGTGGCTATGGCCCAAATATGAATGCAACTTGGCACAGTTGTCCTGGGGCATAATTGGATCAATATAAAATCGGGACCAAAACTTAATATCTTCCCGTGATGAACGCTATCTTGATTTTCAAGATGGGCACAATTTTTGGTGAAAATCTTTGATTCTAAAGCACATAGAACTATGATAGCAAAACTGATACTCATGTTTTAAGGAGCTATGGATCTAATGGGGCATATAACACATTCGTAATAATGGTGTTCGCCATATACGCCAAGAACAGGGATATACAGAACAGCAAAAGAAACGCATCTAATAAAAGTATTCTGATCAATCCGATAAACATTGACACTATTCAACGAACATTCAGACCATTCCATGAACGTTCAGATCAATTGATAAACATTGAGACTATTCAACGAACATGCAGACCATTCCATGCACATTCAGATCAATCGATAAACATTGACACTATTCAACAAACATTCAGACCATTCCATGAACATTCAGATCAATAGATAAACGTTGACACTATTCAACAAACATTCAGACCATTCCATGAACGTTCAGATCAATAGATAAACATTGAGACTATTCAACAACCATTCAGACCATTCCATGAACGTTCAGATCAATAGATAAACATTGAGACTATTCAACAACCATTCAGAGCATTCCATGAACATTCAGATCAATCGATAAACATTGAGACTATTCAACAACCATTCAGACCATTCCATGAACATTCAGATCAATAGATTAACATTGAGACTATTCAACAACCATTCAGACCATTCCATGAACGTTCTGATCATTCCAAAATGTGTTACGTCAACACTAAATAATGTGTGTTTGTTTCTTTATACGTTTCCCCTGCTTATATCCAATTAAGGTTCAATCACGCTGTTCGTAAACACACCTCAGCGATCTGGGATGTCTGTTCAGGACAGTGGAGTTAGTTGTTGGTCGTTAATGAGAGAGAAGTCCGGGTAGTGGCCTTTCCATCGAGTCGTTGAACTCGCTCTGGGTGGAAGCTGGTACCAGGATGCGAACCCAGTACCTACCAGCCTTAAGTCCGATGGGTTAAGTAACCACTATACTACCGAGGCCCGTAATAATGTGTGTTATTACCCATATGGTTAAAAATATCTTGGTACATAACAAAATGATATGTCCCACTAGAACGACAAGTGGGACGTAACACTTTGACGTTACACGATGACGTCATCGATTGGCGCACTACATTGTAACAACCTTACAGGAATGTCACCCAAACGAGTTGAGTGAATTAAATTATCATCGATTATGGATAATAAATAGGATATTGAACGAGCTTCCATTTCAAATCATGTTTATGTCCCTCGTGTCATAATTTTCATTGTCACTCGCTAAAGCTCGTGACAAATTAAAATTATTTCACTCGGGACATAAACATGATATGAAATGGAAGCTAGTTTAATATCCTATAATTATTTAGCCTACCATACACACCTTTTAAGCGATGTCTAGACACGCCTTGTGACGTCACACCCCACGCTGACAGAGGACAACGTCAGTAGACTTGGGTATTGCCAAAAGTTTGTTCTTGCGATATATTGTGATACAAGAACCTGGATTGCGGTAGATACCACGCTTTATTACGCACACCAGCTCTCAATTATTAGAATTTATAAAGTGCTCTAATTTCATGTAGCTTTTGTACAACTTAATAAAATGATACACCAGCCATTCAAGATTCATTCCGAACAAGTAAAACTATTGTTTCTATTATTAAACTGATAATTTTTGTTTGAAAATATAAGACGTGTGCACTCTGGTTTCAATTATCGACACACAGTGAGAGACAGTTTTGCATGCTTAACCCAGTCAACACCGACACCATGCTTAGAGGTCAGCTTCTCTTGTGGTGTCACCACGTCCACGCCCCCCACCACGCTTAGATGTCAACCAATCGAAGAACAGGTCACGTGACCTCATTTACATACATGGGGCTCAATAGGCCGTGGTACTACCACTGTTTATGTTGAAATTGAAATAACATTTCAAGTAGCAAGATAATTGTTGTTTTTAAATACACTTTACACACGTATTCACGTCACGTTTACGATATACACACATTCCGCTGAACAAGGCATTTAGTAGAGTATAACGACAATACAATGTTTGTAAAAAAAACAAAACAAAAAAACTTGTCCTATTTTCAAGGTAATAAATAGCAGCCTGTTTGATATACTGTGCATGGTTACTTGCAGAGTTCTTACCCCAAAACTGATTCCAATCTTTAAAGTTTCAAATATGATTATTTGATAGATACATGGAGTTATAGCTTTAATAACATATAACTTGGGTAGGTGTGTGCGTGTGCGTGCATGACTGCGTGTGTGTGCATGTATGCGTGCGTGCGTGAGTGTGTGCGTGTGTTTAATTTTAAAAAAATAATTAATTCGAGATTTGTGCAAACACTTTTTAATTATGTTTGTGAGTGGAACCAAACATTTAGCCTAGTCTAAGGACACTTGTGGGAAAAATTACAGTTCCCAAATATTGCAGACTTGACAGAATTGGACTAAAACCATCTTGCTGCCATGGTTCCAGTATCCATGGAAACGAGCGGAAGAGTACCATGAAAAGGTGAGCGAGGTCGTGTTGTATGAAAGAATAACACGACGCAAACATTCCGTCCACCACTAGAGTCCCTGCGTCCGTCAGTGGAACGTACAGACCTGTGTTAAAAGAAGAAACGAATGTAAAAAATTTGTAACCAAACCGTAGCACTTTAAAAAATGAACAATAAAAACCCCAACGAATATTGGGAGTCTAATATATCTGTTTTGTTTTTTAATATACTGATCATCGCAAAAATAAAGTTAATATATATATATATATATATATATATATATATTGCAGAAATTGTTAGACTGAGTAAACACTACCAAAAAGCAGCAAAAGATGTTTGTATGCACCATGTATGCAATACATACCACAGTCGTGCGATAAAACCTGTGCACTGAGACATATCGACCGTTCAGCCCATAACATCCAAGCAGAAAACTATACTACTAACCATAACACCTCAGCCAATATATCTACCACTAACCATAACACTTCAGCCAATATATCTACCACTAACCATAACACCTCAGCAGACAATTCTACCACTAACCATAACATCTCAGCCAATATATCTACCACTAACCATAACACCTCAGCCAATATATCTACCACTAACCATAACACTTCAGCCAATATATCTACCACTAACCATAACACCTCAGCAGACAATTCTACCACTAACCATAACATCTCAGCCAATATATCTACCACTAACCATAACACCTCAGCCAATATATCTACCACTAACTATAACACCTCAGCCAATATATCTACCACTAGCCACAACACCTCAGCCAATAACTTTACCACTAACCATAACACGTCAGCAGATATCTCTACCACCAACCATAACATCTCACCCGATAACTTTACCACTGACTATAACATGTCAGCAGATATCTCTAGCACTAACCATAACACCTCAGCTGATAACTACCAATAACCATAACACCTCAGCCGATAACTCTACCACTAACCATAAAACCTCACCCGATAATTCTACCACTAACCATAACACCTCACCCGATAATTCTACCACTAACCATAACACCTCAGCCGATAACTCTACCACTAACCATAACACCTCAACAGATAACTCTACCACTAACCATAAAACCTCAACCGATAAATCTACCACTAACCATAACAACTCACATGATAACTCCACCACTAACCATAACACCTCAGCCAATAATTTTACCACTAACCATAACACCTCAGCCGATAACTATACCACTAACTATAACACCTCACTCGATAATTCTACCACTAACCATAACACCTCATCCGATAATTCTACCACTAACCCTAACACCTCAGCCGATAACTAACCATAACATCTCTGCCACTAACCATAACACTTCAGCTGATAACTACCACTAACCATAACATCTCAGCCGATAACTCTACCACTAACCATAACACTTCAGCTGATAACTACCACTAACCAAACATCTCACAAAATACCTCTACCACTAACCATAACACCTCAGCCGATAATTCTACCACTAACCATAACACCTCAGCCGATAATTATACCACTAACCATAACACCACAGCCAATAATTCTACCACTAACCATAACACCTACCACTAACCATAACACCTCAGCAGATATCTCTATCACTAACCATAGCACCTCACTCGATAATTCTACCACTAACCATAACACCTCAGCCAATAACTCTAACACTAACAATAACACCTCAGTCGATAACTCTACCACTAACCATAACACCTCACTCGATAATTATACCACTAACCATAACACCTCAGCCGATATCTCTACCACTAACCATAACACCTCACTCGATAATTCTACCACTAACCATAACACCTCATCCGATAATTCTACCACTAACCCTAACACCTCAGCCGATAACTAACCATAACATCTCTGCCACTAACCATAACACTTCAGCTGATAACTACCACTAACCATAACATCTCAGCCGATAACTCTACCACTAACCATAACATCTCAGCCGCCAACTCTGCCACTAACCATAACACTT